>NC_139023.1:147975984-148234797 GCF_964662115.1 Mustela nivalis | reverse complement strand
CCAACATATTAGGGATACCTGTGGAAGGATGTTTATTGTGGCACAGTTCATAGTGACAGAAAAAAAACTGAACAAAGGAACGGCTGAATAAAACATGTAGCTACAGAAAAGTATGATTCAAATCTATCTATGTACGACCTGGAGGGGTATCCATATACCCGTGATATTGTGGAAAAGAGCAAGCAGTGTATATAATACTATTTTTTTTAAAAAAATTTTAAAAAGAAAAGAAAAAGGCAAAATCCCTTATGGGTTTATATATATAATATATATTATGTACAGATATTATATACACAGGCATACATTCTAAATATAAGTTTATGTATGAATAAACATCCATTACTTTCCAAACATGACATTTAGGGAGAAACTGAATAAAATAGAAAGAAAGGAAGGAAGAAAAGGAATGGAAACTGATGACTTTCTAAATATTAACTTTTCTCCTTAAATCTGAGCAGTTACGAGTGTCCTTGTGTACTCACAGCACCTCGCAGCCTGCCCCACAGGTCGGTGTGGACCAATTTGAGAAGCACAGTGTGTTACGACATAATATAAAAGTAAGCAGAGGGCACCTCGGGGGCACAGGGAGCTTCGTTTTAAATCCCAAGTTGTGCCTTGTTGCCCTCCCGCCTGGCTGCCCAAAGCTGGGTCTTGTGTTTGTTCCTAAAGCCACAACAGAGCAGTGAAGACAAAATGGATCACCCTTGGGGCAGGGAGGAGCAGATTAGGTATCCGGCAACCTTGCTCTCGAGAAGGGAGTGAAGGACCCGTACAAAGAAATATGTCGGGGCACCTGGGTGGCTCAGTCGCTTAAGCGTCCAACTCTTGACTTCCGGCCAGGTCGTGATCTCAGGGTCCTGAGACTGAGCACCTTGTCGGGCTCTGTGCTCAGCGGGGAGTCTGCCCCAGATATTTTTTCTCTCTCTGCCCCTCCCCCAACTCATGCGCTCTCTCTAAATAAATAAATAAAATCTTAAAAGAAAAGAAAAGAAAGAAATGTATCCAAGTTGAGGCAGAATCAGGGTTTTCAAATGTTTGAAGGGCTGTCCTGTATGGGAGGGGTAATTTAACCTATAGCACCTCAGAAATAAGAACGGAGACGGAGAAGTGATAAAGGGGCAGATTTCAGTTCGGTGTAAGCAACATCTGCTAAGATTCTTTGACCCCTAATTTTGTCTTTTATGAAACAGAAGAATACCACATACTCTTAACAGGGACGTAGAGGTAGGGTGAGGATCAAAGAACACAGTGCAAGCCAGTAAAGTATAAGCTGGAAAAACAGTAATCCTCAATTTTGGCCGTGCATCAAAACTACCTGGAGAGGGACGCCCAGGTGGATCAGTCAGTTGAGCATCTGCCTTCAACTCAGGTCATGATTCTAGGGTTCAGGGATTGAGCCCAGCATCAGGCTCCTTGCTTGGTGGGGAGCCTGCCTCTTGCTCTGCCTATCACGACCCCTGCTTGTGCGCTCACACTTGCTCTCTCTCTCTCTCTGATAAATAAATAAAATCTTTAAAAAAAAAAAAAAAAACTGCCTGGAGAATCTGAAAAGCCCTGATGCTTTCTCTGGCTGTATCCAAGCTTGATTCCATCATAACCTCTGGTGGTGGGACTCAGGCACTGGTAAGTTTTAAAGCTCCCCAAGAGATTTCATTGTATAGTTCCATAGAAAATCACTGATCTAAAATAATTACCTAGAATCCAGGTGATTGTGGAAAAATTAGGTTTGCCCTGAGACAGATCTGGGGGCCAATTTAAAAAAAATGCCCACTGAGGCGCCTGGGTGGCTCAGCCTGTTGAGCAGCTGGCTCTTGATTTCAGCTCAGATCATGATCTCGAGGTCCTTCGATTGAGCCCCATGTCAGGCTCTGCACTCAGCAGGGAGTCTGCTCTAGCAATTTCTCTCTCCTTTCTCTTCCTCTGCTCCTCTCTCTCTCTCTAAAATACATAAATAAAGCTTTTAAAAAATGCCCATTAATCAAAGAATTAGAGCTAAATGTTAGAGTTGACTAATTCTGGGGTAACATCTAGACCATGGAGTGAGTCAATAGTAAGTGTAGCAGTGAAGATAATTTAAGTAATATTTGTCTACTCAGAGGTCCATGATAAGCATCTTGGAAGAGGCTAGCTTCATATCTTTCCCCAAAAATGTATTCCCTAGATGCAAGGAGAGAGAAATGCACCTGATGGAGTGACACTTTTGTTTTGTTAGGGAGGTTCTGAAAAAGCATTCAGGACACCTGTGCACCCGCTGTGGGCTGAGTTTACTGTATACAATTTTTATCAAGCATGATTTTTTTCATAGGTCTGTAACTGATGGAATAGACCGGTTCAACAATTTGAGCCTGGAGAGGTATGATTAATAGTAGGTCATGGGCTACTTACTGCTCTTGTCCATTTCTAGCTTGTTCCAGCTACGCCAGCAGTGGTCGGGCTGGTGGCACTGAGCTGGACAGTGTGGCGGTGATGGGGGTGCATGACAAAGATATTACATAGCAGGGGAGAGAAGGTGGAGAAAAGCATACAGAGATAAACCAGATAAATCAATAAACATAGAGCCCTTTACTTTCCCCTCACACCCTCCCCATGGTCCCCTGTTCCAAAAAAATCAAGCTACAAACCCCAAACTGATTGCATAAGTCCAAGATGGGAGCAAAATGATTAAACAGCAGCATCTGCCAAAAAGATGACGAATTCTATATGAATCAGCCAAGTGACTCAGCAGTGAAACAAAACCTTGTCTAGAACATCTGAGCAAGGGGAAAGGTGGTCAGCTCTCCGTGGTATTGGCAGGTTCATGGCTGGGCTCAGAGCAGTGAGAGAGGCAAGGTCCAGAAGGCCAAAGGGCTGGGGAGGAATCTGCAAACAAGGACAGGGCAAGCAGCCACATGCCTGGAGATCACTGGGAGAAGCAACTAGCTGCCTTCAAGTATCAGAAGGACTCCCAGGAGGGAGAGGGATTGGGTTTTCCTGTATGGCTTCGAAGGACAGAACCGGGCTTGGGGCTGCCCTTGCAGGGGCCAGACTCTGAGAACCTAGTGCTATCCAGCTTTTCTAGACAGCTGTTTGCATACAGGTAGCAAGCTCTCAGTCACTGGGGGCATTTAAACAGAGGCAGATGATCACCAGGGGAGAGGGGGAGCATTACTAGTGGTGGTGGGGAATCCACACTGGGGTATGGTGTGATAGCTTTCAAAATGCGCAATTTCCCCCTTTAAAGTTTAATCAGCTGAGCCTTGTTTGCTGAGTAGACAGAGTGATCAAGTTATCATTCACAGGATTATTTTCTTCCAAATCCCCTCTCCCTCTCCTCCCTTCCCCCAAATCAGCTGACTAAGGCAGATCTCCTTGTCTGTCCTCCAAAGTCTGATTTTTACAAATATAATTATCACAGATTTATGCCTCTTGTGCCAGATGCAGGGGGGTGGGGGGTGGGCACAGAACAGAAAAGTTACAAGGAGTGCTCAAAAACAGCTCCTGTGACCTCAGTCATTGATATGGTAAGGAGGAGGCAGTTTCCATAGAAAATGTAGTTGTTACTGATAATTAGACTTTTTTCTTTTTAAAGGGAAATAACAGGAAGCCTCAAGAGAGAAATATTGTTCCACATTTTCACTGGAATTTTTTCCCCCCTCTGGGCTGATTTTCTCAACACTTGGCCTTGTCTCAAGTTATGGTTGAATGGGACCTTAGAGATGACACCTACCTTCCCGATTCTTCATTGTCTACTTGGAAGAAACTGAGGCCCAGAGGGCAAAGTGGTTGTCCAAGGTCACTCAGAACTTTAGGGCAGAACTAAGACTGTAGTCAGAAATCCATACACCCAGCTCAAGTGCCCCTACTTCTTCACAGGCCTAGAAGCTCCATTTGTGCTCCCTCCAGGGAAAGGGTGGGGTCCTAGTTGTCCCCGGACCTTGGGCCACTAGGGACTGGGCCTCAAGCTATAGCTCTGGAAGTTGTGGGCAGAAAAACTCAGCCCCTGACCATTACAGATCTCCCCTAAAGCCTTACCTCTCGAGTGGCTTTCAAAGTTGGCCACCCAAACCAGGCTGACCCCCGCCTACCCTTCTCCCCCCATCTGGTGTGAGAACCACCAGCAGGCAACTTGACTTTTCACCTGGAGTGCAAATGTCCTGGGGTTCCAGAGCAGGTGCCTCTGTTTCTTTCCCAAGAAGTAGCTATACCTGAGGGGCATCTGGGTTGGTGCCCTCCCTGCCAGGCTCCCATCTCTCTGGAACCTCATAGCCCCCTGCCAAAGGGAGTCTAGAAATAAGCTCCTCCTGTCAGCAGAGGGAACTGAGGCAGACCCATCAAGCTAAATGAGCCCCAATCCCCTTCCCTTGCAAACAGGACCTGCACTAATTTGCAAGGCCAGGTGCAAGATGAAAATTCGGGACCCCTTGTTCAACAACTATGAGGAATTTCAACATTGCAGGGAGAGCCCTCAAGCCAAGTGTGGGGCTGCCGAGTCCCACACCGTGAAGCCCACCCGGCTTAAGTGGGCCCCAAGTGGGTGGGAACAATAATTGCTTAAGTTTCAGGAATCAAGGAGCCAGGGGGATGTTGTGGTTCCCTCAATGTATGCTCAGTTCACCCCCCAAAACACATTCCTGTTTCCTCCTGGCCAGCACGTGCACCAGGGTCACTGTGATGGCTGGAGAAGTGGTATTTCTTTCTCCCTCTGTGTTCTCTCGCACAACACCCTCTCCAGCCCACCCTCAGAAATTCTGATGCTTTTCTATGGAAGTGGAACGAGGCTCACGTTCAATCAGAAAGAACTGTGCGATTTTGTTTTGGAGCATAGTGCACCCCTGGAACCCCGTGGAGGGGTCCCCGAGCTGCGCACCTAAACTGGAGCCCTCCCCTCCTGGGGGCACGGTCCCCCAACTCTGAGCCAAGGGAGAGTTGGGGAGCCGCTAGCAGCGAGCGGCGCACCGCAGCACCCCCGCGCGGCCGTTTGCGGTGCAAGAGCCCTGCCGCCCTCTCCCCGACCCGCCCTACGCGCGCCCCCCGCCGGGTGCTGCGTGGGAGCGCCCCCCTACCCCGCCTCTTCGTCCCCTCCAGCGCCGGCTTCCAGAAAGCTCCCGGTGAATTCCACAGCATTCTTTGGGCGTGAGTCATGCAGGTTTGCAGCCAGCCCCAAAAGGGGTGTAGACGAGACAGAGCGCTATAAATACGCGCGCCTCACGGTGCTCACCACGCGGCATCGCCAGGAGGAGCGCACGGTCGCCAGGCACTGCTGACCGGTGAGATGTCCCCATCTCTCTTACCCGGCTCAGAGCCCCACCGGGACCCGAGCGGGGGGTGGCAACCGGGGGTGGCAACCGAGAAAGGACCGGAAGATCGCTGGTACCACCTGGGCTGTCAGAGCTGCGCTTCGGATGGAGTCGGGGACCCAGGGAAGGGAGGTGGCTCGAGCCCCGTAACCGGGCCGGGCCGCGGAGCTGGAGGCAGAACTGCTGCGGGATGGCTCTCGGGCCAGGACTCCTGAACTCCCGTGCTCGCTAGCTGCAGCCACAGTTCTGCGGGTTAACTAGGACAGGTGTAATGACCCTCCCTTTGCAAGGATGGGGAAGTGCGGCTTGGAGAGCTAATGCCTATTGCTGGAGGCCAGACCTTCTGTGGCGTTCGCCTTGTCCAGGTACTGGTCTCCTGTGGTGATTGTCAGCTTGCCTGCTTGAGTCGTCTGGTCTGCTCCTAAATTCCGTACTTCTCTCCAAAGGATGATCATAAGTATGTTTTGATTTAAGTACATGTTGCAGCCACTTAAATCGCACTCTTTCTGCTTCCTAATGCCCAGGATACATCAGAGGAAAGTCATAACTGATATCAGATCGCAGACGTCTGCTCCAAATGTCTCATTTTATAGATGACAATCTGAGGTCTGGAGAGTTTAGGATCCTTTCCCAAGATAAACAGCAGGTAGATTCAGGAGTAGAACTGAAGCCTTGATCTTCCAGAATTTCTGGACCTAATTTAAAAAAAAAAAAAAAGGAAGAAGAAGCTGTTTATTATTCTTATATATATATATATATATTTTAAGATTTTATCTATTTACCTGACAGAGATCACAAGTAGGCAGAGAGGCAGGCAGAGAGAGAGAGAAGCAGGCTCTCCACCGAGCAGAGAGCCCAATGCGGGGCTCAATCCCAGGACCCTGAGATCATGACCTGAGCCGAAGGCAGAGGCTTTAACCCACTGAGCCACCCAGGCGCCCCTAGCCCTTATTATTCTTATTTTTAAAAAGAGGTTAGGAATTTAAAAATAAGGACAGATAGAATGAAAGGGTGCTGACTGGAGTCTTCATTATAATAACACTGGGAAATTACATACAATGTAAATGCCCAACCTTGTGGGAGGGCAAAATAGAGGCCACCAGAAAATGTACCATTCTGCAACCCCAAAGGTGTGCTTTTAAAGAACTATTTGAAGATAATGGGTGTAAGGGATCGGATTGCACAGAAATGCATAGAAAATCGAAGGAGATCTACAACAGTGCTAGTAGTTGTCTCTGGATGGCATGAATTACCAGTGCCTTGTTTTTCTTTTGCGTTTGGTTCCTACATTTGGGGAGGCAATGGGATGGAGCTTGGGTCTTGGGCATTAAAAACCGTGCAGCATGCTAGCCGCATGTGTGACTCTTTGGCTTAGGTCTCTGCGTCCTTCCCATGGCTCAGTCTGCTGCGGGTGAAGCCTCCTGGGGGTGGGGGTGGACTGCATAGTGGTGGTGGGTGGGGAGAGGAGGACCTTGGTAGGGCATCGGTAGCTGGGTGCCCAGGCCGAGAGGAGAGGAGAGTTCTAGTGTTGCCCTTGGATGGGCAGTATCAATATCATGTTAAGAGTCAGAGCCAGCATTGTCACAAGATCCCCCTCCCCCACCGTCCCAGGTGATGCCTAGGTACTCTAAGGGAGCTGAGCCTTGCACCAGAGCAAAGCCACACTGGGAGGGGTCACAGGTTCCTCTGCCCTTCTCCAAACATGCCACCTCCTCCCACTTCCCCGAAGGATAGTGCCAATGCCCACAACGGGTCCTAGGTCAGATTTCGAAACAGCCAGAATTTACTGTGATTATCTAAGACCCCTGTGTTTGCAGAAGGCAGTCACATCTCAGAGGTCCACATGGGGGACATTGTACAGATGAAGACACTGAGGTCACATTTAAGTGACCTGGTGTCCAGGAAAGGACACTGGACTAGAGGATGGGGGTGCTGGGTCCTCATCCTTGTATTCCCAGCCTGCTGCAGGCCTTCGGGAGCCGCATGCTGTCTCTGGGTTTAGCTTTTCCTCAGAGGCCAAGGATTGGGGCAAGAGACTGATTTTTCTCTGCTCGGGACCCAGGGGTGCCCCATGGAGCCCAGGCTCCTGGTGGGAGATTGTACTGGCTGCTGGGTTTCTGGACTTATCCATCAGTGCTCTTGCCCCACCTCCCTTTTCTTTAGGGCCCAACGCCATGTCTCCCGGTCTAGGCCTATTTCAGAGGCTCTTGTATGAATTTCTGAGAAGTATCCAGGGGCCTCTCGGGGAGAGGTGGGTGTTCTTGCTGGCTTTCTCTCTCGGGCGTCACAAAAGCTCTGTGTCTCTCTGAGGCGTTTTCAGGCCTCAGTGAGCAGCTAGGGCAGAGCCCTTGAGCCCTGGGCCTTCTGGCAGGCCTGAAATAGCACCCCGACTCAGCCACCCACCCTGTCTTTGGGGAAGGCAGTGACCCACTCTCTTCTCCCACGCTGTGCCTTTGCTGTGTGGCTGGTTTGGGACCCACAGCTTGGCTGCTTTACTAACTATTTTCCAGGAGAGGCTTCCTTTATTCATGTGCTTACCAAGGGTTTCTATAGGCCTGCTGAGCCGAGGGCAGTTTTTCCGATGTTCACAATTTCAGGAACGGGGGACCCGACCTCTCTGTTCTGTTAGGGGATATGAGGGAGTTCAGATAAGCATTGTGGTGGAGGGGGCTGCTGGGGTGAGGGGTTCTGTTTGGTGTAACAATTCCAGCTTCTGGGAAAGGGTCCATTGTGTAACACTGGGCTGTCCTGGGCTCCCAGCAGTCAGCTGAGTGGTGGGGGGGGGGCACCTTGGCAAGACACCCTACTGTGGGCTTAAAGGGGACAGCCATGGGAAAGGGACCTGGTGACAAAGGGGCCCATCCATCCAGAGGGAACTTCTCCTGGGGAGGCCCGCCCTTTAGCCCTTTGACTCTGCCCCCCACTCTCTGAAGACAATTGTCCCCTGCTCTGCTACATTCACACCCCAAATCTATGCAGGGATCTAGATCTTAGGTCTCCTGCCAGGGGTGGCAAGTGGCATTTATCTCACTGCCTTCGAGTCTTGAAAGGCCATTTGGGGGGCATCTGCGTGGCTCAGTCGGGTTAAATGTCTGCCTTTGACTCAGGTCATGATCCCATGGTCCTGGGATCGAGTCCCACATCAGGATTCCTGCTTGGCTGGAAGCCTCTTTCTCCCTCTGCCTGCTGCTCCCCCTACTTGTGCTCTCTGGCTTTCTGTCAAATAAATAAAGTCATTTTTTTTTTTTTTTTTAAAGGACGTTTTGGGAGGTGTTGAGGTTTGGTGGATAAAAAGGGGATTTTTCTTTTGTGACAGATTGGGGACACCTGCTGTGGGCCTGATTAGTGACTACACACAGCAGGGGCTTCCAAGAAAGTCCCCACATTAGGGCTGGGGAAGGAGAGGGGCAGAGCCTAGAGAGGTGTTTTGAGTGTTTATTTGATAGGAGCAGGTATCAGATAGATGTCCTTTCTGGATGCAGAAAACACATGCTCAGACTTAGTCAGCGATTTCTGGGGGAAGAGGAGGAGGAGGAAGAGGAGGGCTGGACCTGAGCCCAGGCTCTGACTCCAGAGTTCTCGTTTCTTCTGTATTAGGCTGCTTCTCCTGTGGTTCCCCTCTGTACCCCCAGCCTCCGCTTTCTTTTGAAGGGGTCCCGTGGCAAGTCCGATCTTTTCTCCCAATTTCCCTGGGATTAAGAACAAGGTAATGCCAGCTGAGGGGCTGGCTGAGGGCAGGCCTCCGCGGGGCTCCGGGGAAGCTGCTGGAGGCTGCAGGCCAGCCGGAAACCAGCAGGCTGGCTAGCTGTTACCATGACAGTCTCCTGTTCTCTACAAACAGAGGCCTGCTGGGATTCCAGAATTGGAGAGGGAGGCACCATGAAGACTCTCCTGCTGCTGGTGGGGCTGCTGCTGACCTGGGAGAATGGACGGGTTCTGGGAGACCAGATGGTCTCGGACTCTGAGCTCCAAGGTAAGTGGAACAGGTGTGTCCCCTCCCAGGCCACTTCCTCTCTGCCAGGGCCCGAAGCAGTAGAGACCCATCTGCTTTGCTCAGGCGGGTCCCTCTCGGGGCCTCCTTCCCGCAGCTACCTGGTCTAGGTTCTTGGCGGTCGGGTGGGCTTCTAGGCATTTTTCAGGTGTATCCCCAGTGCTTTCTGGCAGCTGCGTCCCTTTTCACCAGTCTGCTTGTCCCAGGGCCCACAGCTCCTTTGGGAAGCTTGGCTCATTTGAGCCTTCGTTGAGTTTCCAGTTTTGCGTCCCCATGGTACCTACTATATGTCTCCTCCACCTTTCCACCTAGAAACCCAGTGGTCCGTATCCAGAAAAGGGGAAACGTCCTTCTGCAGAGCCCAGCTTTGGGGTGCACTCCTCTGCAGGCCTTTCCTGAAACCCCTCCTCCCTGCACTCTCCTCCCCACCCCGGTCCTACAAGCTGACTAGTTCCTAGGGATCTTGTTAAAAACTCGGGCTTGGAGATCAGACTCTGGTATGTGTGTGGCCCTGTAACCACACCCCCCCCCAGGCTGTATTAACCGGGGACAAGGATCCGATCTCACTGTGCTGTTTTGTCCTGGGGCTGCAGTGGGGATGATCTAGGCAGCACAGAGAGCGTTTACAGAAAAGGCATAAGCCCTGGCCGGCTCAGTGCCTGGCGTAGGACAGCCACTAGAGGAGCCTTAGCTGTTTCACCTTCACTACCTCCGTGAAACTGTCTCCTTGCATTTGCCCCAGGGCGTTGTGTCCTGGTCACAGTTTCCTTGTGGAATGGTGCCATTCATTCATCTTTGTGTCCCTTATCACACGGAGCCGTGGGAGAAGGAAGTTCAAATGTTTGGTAAAACGGAGTCCCCGAAACGCTTGTATCCAATCTAAGATTTTACATTTTGATGTTTCAGTGGTTATGCTTCCAGAATATTTAAAAAAAAATATTTTACTTCAACTCAATTTAAGCTGCATCTAGTGTATTATGAGCTTCAGGGGTCGAGATCCGTGGTTCATCTGTTGCATCTAACACCCAGCACTCAGTCCATCCCATGCCCTCTTTAATACCCGTCACCCTGTTACCCCAGCCCCCGCCCACCTCCCCTCCAGCATCCCACAGTTCCTTTTCTGCGATCAAGAATCTCTCATGGTTTGTCTCCCTCTCTGATTTCCTCTTGTTTCAGTTTTCCTTCCCTTCCCCTATGCTCCTGTTTTGTTTCCCAGGACTTTTTTCCCTTGAAAATGTTCTCCTGCAGCTGGGCAGGATCGTTCTCCAGAGCGACTGCTTTAGTCCCTACTTGGGGACTGGGTCCACAATCAGCCCCGTGATCTCCTCCCCTACCCCAGTCAGGGCAAAGCTGGGGTCCAAAGGCCACCCATTTGGGGGAGGGTGCTCCCAGCCTGGAGAGCCCCTGGACTGAATTGGCCTTCCTGACCATTCCAGCTGGTTCTAGGGTGGTATCCCCAGCCCCATCTCTGCCTCTCTCCTCATTCTCCCTGCCTGCCCTTCTCTTGCAGAAATGTCCACCGAGGGGAGTAAGTACATTAATCGGGAAATTAAAAATGCTCTCAAGGGGGTGAAGCAGATAAAGACACTAATAGAACAAACAAACGAGGAGCGCAAATCCCTGCTCACCAACTTGGAAGAAGCCAAGAAGAAGAAAGAGGTAAGGAGGAGCCAGCGGACCAGACCGCACCCTCTCTGGAGGGGAGGGGTCATCGCCCCTGGGCTGCCCTGCTGGGTTGCCCTGGTGACCCTAGGCCCTCTCAAGCTAGTGTCAGCTGTTGCTGGGGCTGTAGTTAAGAAAGAGGGAAGGTTTCTTTGCTTTTGAGAGCTTCAAGGGGTTGGATCTTGGATCTGGTTTCTTACCAGCTTGGCCCCGGGGCCTGATGAGGACTGATTCACTTCAGTAGATTTTTCTAAACCCTGACTATGCAAGCTCCAAGGTAGGCTTTGGATCGGAACTGCCCCAGGTCAGGAGGAGGGTGGCGTCCCACCTTCAGAAGCTTATCTAGTAGGACAATAACTTTGGGGTGAAGGCAGGTACACACTGCAGTGCCCCATGGGTTTCTAGAGTTCTGACTCCCTAATAAAGAGACTTCTAAGTCAGATAGTGAAAATAGCGGGTCTAGCCTGTGCTTAGCGATTCAACAAAACTAAAACACCATATTGGAGTAAACGACTAACTTTAAAAATCAGCAATCTCCTTAAGGGTATCCTAAAAACCTACTCCCATTGCCTCCCTACCCCTAATGATGGAGAGGCTAAGATGGGTCACCTGCCACCTTCCTGACCCATAATGCATACACATAAGTGCTGTTTGTTTGTTTGTTTTTTAATTTAATTTAATTATTTTTCAGTGTTCCAAAATTCATTGTTTATGCACCACACCCAGTAAAGTGTTTTAAAGGCTCTGAGAAGTTCTGTAGTAAAGAAGGTTGTGGAACTTCATTTAACCCTGTGTTTTCCAAACCAAATTGAGCAGGGAATCTTTTTTTCTCCCCATGATAGTTTTTATTTCTTTTTTTAAAGATTTCATTTATTTATTTGAGCTGGAGCGTGCGTGCATGCACACGTGTGAGAAAGAGAGAGAGAGAGAGAAAGAATGCACATGGTGAGGGGGCAGAAGGAGAGGGAGAAGCAGATTCCCTGCTGAGCAGGAAGTTCAATGTGGGGCTGGATCCCAGGAACCTGGCATCATGACCTGAGCCTGAAGGCAGGAGCTTAACCAACTGAGCCACCAGGTGCCCCTCTCCCCATGATAGCTTTCAGCACAATTCCCTGGAGGCCACTTAGGGAAATGCTGGCTTGGATCCCGCTCTTTCTTTTGACACAATGCCCTTCCTTGGCATCCGTGTTTTTCCTCACCATTCTGGGAGAATCCTCAAGGAGCTCCTAGAAAAGTGTCAGGCAAATCCTCTTCTTGAGTTTTTGGGGTTATCATCAGTTTAGTATTCTTCAATCCAGGTTTTGTGAGAAAGCACAGCAAGTTTAGGGTAAGACTCCATGACATCTTGGTTCCTGAATCTGTGAATGCGAAAGAGAGGAAGTGGGCAGCGAGGTTGATGCTTGCTTGTGGGTTGGCTGGTTGGGAGGCATGGCGGCCTTCCCAGCAGGAGCAGGGCACCTGGAACAGGAGAGCGATCTCACAGAGCTCAAGGTCCTCCTGGTCAGCTCTTCCCGTACCTTTGCTTTGGGGTGTGGATGGTCTACTTAATTCTTCTTCGAAAGGTTAACACACTCATTTGTTGTGATTTTAATATACAAAAGTGGAAGAGGATAAGTTTTCCGTAACCCTTTTACCTATGGACAATTCACTGTTAACATTTGATCTGTTTCTTGCTCCTTTGTTTTCTGTTATACTCTTCTGATAGTCACAATATTCAAAATCACACCTTGTTAACATGAAAAATGCTCGTTATACTATTTAAAAGTTAACAATGTACCCCTCAAAAAGCGTTTCTCTGGCCTCTGTGTAAACCAATGATTTGCTTGACTTTCTATTTTTTTTAAAGGATTTTATTTATTTGACAGACAGAGATCACAAGTAGGTAGAGAGGCAGACAGAGAGAGGGTGGGGGGAAGCAGGCTCCCTGCTGAGCAGAGAGCCCGATGCGGGGCTCAATCCCAGGACCCTGAGATCATGACCTAAGCCGAAGGCAGAGGCTTTAACCCACGGAGCCATGGTGCACCTTGACCTTCTATTTTTAAGCATTTGGGTTGATTTGAGTATTTCCCCCCCATCTATCTGCACCATTAAAGAAGAGCGTATCAGAAATCTTCAGATTTCCCCTTTATGGCAGGAATTCTTTGGGGCGGATTCTTACAGAATTACCTGGCCAAATGCCATGGATGTGCTAGAGAGTTTTGGTAACTGTTGTGACTTCGATTTTTGATGGCGTGCCAGGGACTGGGGCTGCAATAGACAAATAAGATTCCAAGCGCCTCTGGAAGCTTCGGAAGACAACAGTTAAACACCAGAAGTTGAGGTTAGAAAGTAGGGTATAAAAGAGAAGTCAATCCTGGGGTCAAGACTAAATGCAGCGTCAGAGGAAAAGGATATCCACGTGGGTTCTAGTGGACGGGGAAGACCAGGAAAAAGAGCCGGGTCTCGAAGTTGAGAAGATGCTTAAAGTGGGGTGGGGAGGGAATTCCAGGCAAACGGGGGAACGCAGGAGCCAGTGGAGGAAATAGGCACGTGGTGTGGCCAGCCCTGGGAAGGCCTGCCTCCGAGGGTGGAGGGCCCGGCATCGTGCCCACCTGGAGAGCGTGAAGCCTGTGGTTTCCACGTGGCTAACCTGGCCTCGTGTCCTCCCGCAGGATGCCCTGAATGACACCAAGGATTCAGAAACGAAGCTGAAGGCGTCGCAGGGGGTGTGCAATGACACCATGATGGCCCTCTGGGAGGAGTGTAAGCCCTGCCTGAAACAGACCTGTATGAAGTTCTACGCCCGCGTCTGCAGAAGCAGCACGGGGCTGGTTGGCCACCAGGTGAATGGGGTCGGGCTGCTGAGCGCCGCCAGGCTCTGAGTGGTGGAGGCAGGAATGGAGGGAAATATGCTTCTTCTCTGGTCCTTCCCCCGACACCCCCAACCCCGTTCCAACCCATAGGGCAGTTCTCCCACACCAGCTTTGTGTGCCTACAAATCAGCTCAGTTCTGACACTCTCTCCCTGAAGATGGAGATTTCTTGGGCTAAGGGCTCAGGCCCACAAGCCTGTCCTCCCCACCCCACCCCCGCCCCAACTTTAAGTACCCATCACAAGTCTGGCTTGTCACCTGTGCTTCTGGCGTTGGCTATAGATTGGAGGTACCTACAACCCCCTTCTCATGGTCATGGTCATTGAATTTGCTGGGGCAGCTCACAACTCAGAGACACATTTGACTTACTGGGTTATTGGTTTATTATATAAGGATATAACTCCGAAAAGCCAAAGGGAGGCAAGGCATAGCTCAAAGTATGGGCGAGGGGTGGGGAACTTTCCATGCCCTCTGAGAGGGTGCTACTCGCCTCCATCTTCACGTGTTCAGCCACCGAGAAGCTCCTCCAGCCCGTCCTTGTGTGATTTTAAGGAGTCTTCCTCCCACGGGCATGATTGATTAAATCATTGGCCGTTGCTGATGGATTCAACTTCCAGCCCCTCTCCCCTCCCCAGAAATCAGGAGATGAGAATAAAAATTCCATCATTCCAATCTTGGTGGGTTCTGCTCGTGACCAGCCTCCATCCTCAGGTGCTTTCCAAAAGCCACTTCATTAACATAGCTTTATTATTTTTTAAATTTATTATTAGCATGTAAGTTTATTACTCTCCTCACAGGAAATTCTAAGGGCTTTAGGAAGCAGACAAAGATCGAATAGACACTTCTTTCTATAAATCACAGTATCACGGCTTCATTTCACCTGCCAGATGCAACCCATTTGTCCCGGCTGCCCTGAGGCCTGGAGTGCCACAATCAGTTGGCAACATTTGCTCTCAGTGTGCAAATGTGAAGTCACCCAAAGCACCTGTGCCGTCTCTTAGAAGATTCTCATCCAGAAATGATTAGCTGGATGACGTAACAAATGACATCGTGGAGTGGCACATCCCTGGGTCCACTTAGGCAAAAGGAATTAGGAATTTGGCCCTTGGCTGAGTCAGGTTGTGGGGAATCCTTGGTGACCAGAAAGGAGACTGTCTTGGGTAACGGGGGTTTGTGCATCTCTCGGCCTCCGACGTCTTCTCAAACTCTTCCCCATTGGGTGGGTAGCATGAAAGGGGATTGGCCTGACAGTTGGGGGGCCAGGGAGCCAGTCCCAGCAGGGGCTTTAGTCACGTGCTAGGTGACGGAGGTGACGGAGGGGCAACAAGGGGACGCAGGAGGAGGCTGGGACTTCACTGAGCTTCTCTTAACTCCCCCATTCTGGCCCGCACAGGTTGAGGAGTTCCTGAACCAGAGTTCTCCCTTCTACTTCTGGATTAATGGCGACCGCATCGACTCCCTGCTGGAGAGCGACCGGCAGCAGACCCACGCCCTGGACGTCATGCAGGACAGTTTCGACCGGGCATCCAGCATCATGGATGAGCTGTTCCAGGACAGATTCTTCACCCGTGAGCCCCAGGACCCTTTCCACTTCTCACCCTTCAGCTCATTCCAGCGGAGGCCTTTTTTCTTCAATATCAAGCCCCGCTTTGCCCGGAACATAATGCCTTTCCCTGGCTACCAGCCCTTGAATTTCCACGACATGTTTCAGCCCTTCTTCGACATGATACACCAGGCTCAGCAGGCCATGGATGTTAACCTGCACAGACTGCCCCACTTTCCAATGGAATTCACAGAAGGTTAGAAAGCCATCATCTTCATTCTTCATGAGAAGGGATGGGAACAGGCAGGTTATTGAGAAACCCATTAGATTCTAAGAACTACGCCTGGGGCTTGGCGTGTGTCATCTGTTTTCCCCAACAACCCCACGAAGGTGGTGTTATATCCATTTATGGAGGAGAAAAGTATGACAGGAGAAGGAGTGTGTCCAAGTATTCATAGCTGATAAAGGGGGACCTGTTCAAATTTAGCCCTGCCGGACTTGGAATCTGCGTTCTTTCAAGTTGACCGTGCCCCTTTCGGCCACTGGGGGGCGTGACGTGGATGACTCCTTTCTAGAAAACCAGACCCTTTGTCTTGGGAAGCCAGGTGCCTTTATGTGGATGCTATGCAAGCAGTGGTGACAAATTATGTAATCTGTCCATGCTATAGTTTAGAAAGCTGTTTCTTGCTATCGCCTTGGGGCCTGGTACAGAATGGGCATGCATGAATATTTTTTGAATGAATGAGGTCTACTGTGGACGCGAAAAGTCCGTACTTTCAGAGGTGATTTCCTTCGTTGAACTAGTAGACATAGTTAGCCAATACCACCTCCTGAATGCTACCGTTTAGTACCCAGTTTGGCTTGAATTGGTTTGGAGATACAGGAGGACACTGAATTGAACAGCTGTGTATCCATAATGGGGGGGAGGGGCGTTGTATTATAAGGTGGCTCTCAGCTGTGTATCCATAATGGGGGGGGAGGGACATTGTATTATAAGGTGGCTCTAAGACGATCCCACTCCCTCCTTCAAGAGGCTTGCTGACCCTAGGGGAGAGCCGAGCCAGATAGAATGCAGAGCAGAGCAGGTTCTGATGCCAAAGAGAACAGAGGCAGGAAGGGCTTATTGGATGCAGATGGTGGGAGGCAAGGCCACACCCAGCTGAGGGAGCCCCAGGAGCTCCCTCCCCTGTTTCTCCACAGGGAGCCCTGATCAGAGAGGATGGAGTCTGCAGGCAGACAACTCATTCCCAACCTGCTCTGTCCACAGAAACATCTCAAAGAGGCAAACAGTAGTGTGGAAGGGGTCAAAAGGGAAGCCCATCACTATATCACTCTGTGGGGTCCCTTAGCATGACGCTCTCTTCCCTCATGTGTCTCCAGAAGACAACCAGGATGGCGCCGTGTGCAAGGAGATCCGTCACAACTCCACAGGGTGCCTGAAGATGAAGGACCAGTGTGAAAAGTGCCAGGAGATCTTGTCTGTGGGTGAGTCGAGGAGCCTTGGATCACTTTATGGGGTCAGACACATAGGGCTTGAAATTCCATCTCTGCTGCCTTCTAGCTGTGGCACTGGGGGAGGTCTGTGGCCTTGCTCCACGTGCGCCCCCATCTGTAGACAAGGGCTAAGAGGTAAGGTTGTCCCTGAAGTTGAGAGATACCTATTTTTTTCCCCCAGTTACTCTCTTCCCCAGGGCCATGCTGGATAGATGTCCCCACTTTTTTCTGCAGATGGACTTTTAGATAATATGTATTCTGTCTAGCAAACTCTTACCACGTTGATACTGTTGTAAACACTTTGCAAACATTAGTCATTTCCTCAGAATGGCCCCAACTTGGGTACAGTGCCTTTCCCTATCTTATCAAGGTAAAAAAGCTCATAGTCACAGGAAGCTTGAGTCACTTCCCAAGATGATAGGACACCCATATGTTGGAGAGCTGGGTGTTTGGGATGTGTTCTTAACCGATGTGTTCTTAGTGTTCTGTCCCCAGCACACGTGGGTCACTGGTTGTGGTACCTTCGCTTCCCAGCAAAATACACTTTGGTTGGTCAGTCCCCAAAGCAAAGGAAATAGAGTTGACCCTTGAACCAGAAGGGGGTGAGGGGAGGCGGTATCAACACGTATTTCATATGTAATGTGTACCATATACTGTATTCTTAGAGTAAGCTAGAGAAAAATGTTATAAGGAAATGATACAGAAGAGGCGGCTATGTTCACAGTACTACACTGTAAAGGACCGCGTATAAACAGACACGGTTCAAACCGTGTTACTCGAGGGTCAACCACACTTCCCTTCAGCAGCTCCCCTCAGCTTTATCAGATCTGTTCCCTGGCTCATTTCTTCTTACTTCCAGTGACAGCTGTAGAAGCATCTGGAATGGTTCTCGGCACACAGCCTTCTCTGCTCAGAAAGAGTTAATTGCTTTCCTTGGGTGTAGCCGATTGCTCCTGTGGCTTTGCTCTTACTTAATATGTTTGGGTTTGCTGGGCCAAGGCTTCGGAGTCCAGTTAAATATGTCCAGCCCCACTCCTGTAAGTTTCAAAGGCACTGGGAAAGCAAGCCAAGTGCAGGGAGAGGCAGATGTCTGAAGCGGACAGGAATCCTCAACCCAGGCTCCCTGGCTTTGCCCGTCAGCTATCACAGAGGTCAGCTATCACAGAGGAGCGTCAAGGGCGCAGTTCCTCACCGCCAGAAAGTTTATGCAGGGCCAGAAGGAGAGAGCACGGGTGCCCGGGCTCACACCGGTGCCCTGAGCACGGATCTTAACGGTCTCCAATCACAGCTCACCCACACTGCCTGCCCTTCTACCCCAACAGAGAGTGACCACCTCTCCTTTGAGGCACCGGCCAGCAAACGAGCACACACTGCCTGACCGCTCTAGACCAGGGTTTCTCAACTTCGGCACTACTGACGTTTTGGACATTTTGGACTGGCTTGTTTGTTTGTTTGTTTGTTTTTTAAGATTTTATTTGTTTATTTGAGAGAGAAAGAGAGAGAGAGTGTGTGTGTGTGTGTGTGTGTGTGCACGCACGCGCGTGCGTACCAGCAGGGGGAGGGACGGAGGGAGAGGGAGAAACGGAGAAATAGGCTCCCCCCACAACCTCCCCACTTCCCCCATCCCTGACAGGGGGCTCCATCCCTAGACCCCAGGCTCATGACCTGAGCTGAAGGCAGATGTTTAACCGAAGGAGCCCCCCAGGCGCCCCCCGGAATGGATAACTTTTGTCGGGAGGGGCTGTCCTCTGCTCTGCGGGATATTTAGCAGCTCCCTTGGTCTCTATCCGATAGGCACTGGTACCCACCCCCAATGGCAGGTGTGACAGCCAAAACTATTTTCAGACCTTGCTAAATATCCCCCTGGGGGCAGCAGAGCCCATGGTTGAGATCTACTGCTCTAGACAGAGTCTCAGTTCTCAGTGACTTTTTTCAATTTCTAATTTTCCCCTGGTGAAAGAGTTAAGATTATTCATTATATTATCTTTCCAACCTGGCTTTTATTTCCTGCCCTACCTACCATTTTTAAGATTTTAGTAGAAATGATTATATCTACTTATAATCACTTATGGGGACCCTTTACAGTAAATGCAGCATGCAAAGGTCTGTCTTCTCTTGACTTGCTCAGGTTTGATGTACCATCCTTGGGATAGTTTTGAAACAAACCAGAGAAAGAAAATCAGTAGTTTTTAAAGACACAGTGGATAGTTGCCCGCTCTTATCAATTATACAAACTGCAGTGAGCATTCCAGGGGACTGTGTCTTCTCTGCTCCCCTGATGAGCGAGGTGACCACCTCTGGTGAGCAGATGGGCCAGGCGGGCCCCCGAGTCAGCAAACTACTCTGCTCTGTACCCCAAGGATCCTGGCCAGTTCTTGTTTGTCATGGACTCTTGGCACTAGATTTCTAGCTCTGCAGATATGCTCGAAAGACAGGCTTGGAGAATTTTACCAGAGCCACAGACTCAGAGGAGGAAGAGCCCAAGTTTAGGAGTTAAAGCCTTGGATTCCATCCTGGCCCCATAAATCCTTCTGTGTCTTTTAGCAAGTAATTTACTTTTGTGGGTCTCGATTTCATCACTCCTAACACTTGAGGTTGAAAGAGCTGTGATTCTTGGAGATAGTGGGTATCCATAACGCTCCTGTAATGTCTGGTACTTAGGAGCTGTAAGTAACACTCCCTCTCTCTGGAAATGATGCAGCAGGGGACTAGCACAGCAAGAGCTGCTCGGGGTCCGAGCCACATAGACTGAGATCAGTGCTTCTCAAGGTGTGGTGAGTGCCCTTTGTCACCGTCTTTAAGGAGGGCACCAAGGACCCTGTTTAGTTCAAGTGACATTATTTTCCAGAGCAAGACTTTGTCGATGAAGGAAGCAGCATGTTGACTGACATTCTGGGGCGAGCTCTGAATTTTGTTACCGAGTGACTGCGCACCTTGTATGGCTGGGCGTTTAGAGCCGCTGTGCTTTAGGTCCTGGCTCCATGAACTGACTTCCAGTTGTATTTTTATCCCTTTTGAGGATTCCCTTCACATTTCCGCCTTTTTAAAATTTCTTTTCCTCCATCTCCGGGCAGACTGTTCGTCCAACAACCCCGCTCAGGTCCAGCTGCGGCAGGAACTGAATAATTCCCTCCAGATTGCCGAGAAGTTCACCAAGCTGTACGACGAGCTGCTGCAGTCCTACCAGGAGAAGATGTTCAACACGTCCTCCCTGCTGAAGCAGCTGGACGAGCAGTTTAGCTGGGTGTCCCAGCTGGCGAATCTCACTCAGACCGAGGACCCGTTCTATCTCCAGGTCACGACGGTGAGTCCCATTCTGGCCACACACTGAAGATCGGGGCGGGGGCGGGGGGGGACGGGTATGTCTGGCGGTGATATGAGCCTCCCCAGGGAGCAAAATAGGATGGAGATGTTAAAGGGGGCACTTGCGCTTTGGATCGAGCATTTGTCATGTGTCAGGAAACATACAACTTTGAAGCACATGAACGCATGGAAGCCTCATGAGGGGCGAGGGGCACAGGGAGAGGGAGAAAGAAAATCTCAAGCAGGCCCCATGCCCAGTGTGGAGCCCAAGGTGGGGCTGGATCTCACAACCCTGAGATCAGACCTGAGCCAAAATCAAGAGTCAGACGCTTAACCGACTGAGCCACCCGGGTGCCCCCCTCCCCCATTGTGACCCCATTGATCGTTGAGGAAAGTGAGAGATGCAACAGCTTGCCCCAGGTTTAATAACTGTTGGGTGACCCACTTGGGCACTTGAACCTATCCGCCTGGCTGAAAAGCCTGTGCTCTACCCACAAAGCTCCCTCGCTGCCCTACACTCTAGCTTGGCCTATGAATTGGTGCGTTATTCTTTACCAGTGATAGAAAGCCTCTCTCTAGTGCTGAGAACCCTTTTTTGTTGTTTTTCTTTCCCTGATTTCTTTTCTGCTGCTGGCCCAGCGAGGAGCTGCCCAAAGAAAACATGGTGGCTTAGAAACCACTTTTCCCATGCGGGGGTGAGGGGTCACCCCATGGGCTGGTCATTTGCAAGTACGACCGAGGCCTACAAACAAATGAATTTGGGCCTTTCTGCTCATTGAATTGAACGGCTGTCAAACTTAGTAAAAAGCGGAGGGGTCACGTGTCCGAATGTCTTTCCTTGCAAAAGGAAATATTTTTGGACCAATATTTCGGTCCTTCTCTTACCATTTTTCCTCCTAGGTGAGTTCCCAGACTTCTGACTCCAGTGCTCCCTCTGGCGTCACTAAGGTGGTTGTGAAGCTCTTCGATTCCGACCCCATCACCGTGATCCTCCCAGAAGACCTCTCCAGGAACAATCCTAAATTTATGGAGACTGTGGCAGAGAAAGCCCTTCAGGAATACCGCCAGAAGAGCCGGTGAGTACGCAGGCTTCACGGTGCTCCTTCCGGGCCCAGCAGGTCCCCGGGAGCCAGAAAAAAGACCTCGGGTCCAGCCTGGGAATGATTGCTCCTGCAGGCAGGGACCAGGCAGGAAGCCAGAAAAATCTCTGGAAATGTTAATTTTCCTGTGGAGGATGTTCTTTCTTTTTTGAGAAGCATTTATCTGTGAGTGTCCAGCCTTCACCTTCCATTCTCCTTTGTTTTGTTTTCAGGGAGGAATGAGGAATGAGACACTCCACATGGCGGGTGTCTGAGTTCCGTCGCCCCCAAGATGAGCGATAGGCCCCTAGAGAGAGCTCTGCATGTCACCGAGTGACCGGGCCTTGCCTTGAGGCCCTCCTGTCCCCTCACCCCGCCTGTCCTCCCTCTGGACTCTGCATTGTAACACCGTGTTCGCTGATCATGGGAAGAACTCCTGTGTGCCACTAACTCAATAAAACCACCAGTAATCTGAATTCTCTGTGGTGTCCTCCTTTTGTGCTGGGTATTTCTGTCTCCCATGGGTCTTCATTTTGGCATGAAAAAAAAAAAATGTAGGAAAGAAAAGCACTAGCTCAGATGGTATACGGACTATCCTGGAGTTGAGAGTAAAAGGAGTGTGACAGAGTTGAACCAAGGAGTTCTTGCTTTTCGGAGTGGAAATGTGTTGTGACGGCCAAGTAAAATATATTTCTGAAAAGTGAATCTTGTCCATTCCATTATAAAATGGTGGCCGTATTGGGGTGAGTGAGATCTCCTGAAGGAACACACGGAACATGAGATTGAAGAAGGGTAGTAATAATGCATCCTGGGTATTTTAATACCCCGTTGATATTTTCTTCCTGGAATCTGTCATCCCCAAAAGACTAAATGAGTCAATTTCCTTTTTACTTGTAAGGGTTTGGAATTCCTCTGGCCCTTTTCTGACCGGGGCCTTGTTTGCTGTCAGTGCATACAACTTTCCTATCCTGCCCTCCCCTCCACCACAATTTCTGGTCTACTTGGGTTTTTCCTGAAGGTGTATTTACTTCCTAGTCCGATATAGATTGGCTGCAGTACCCCAGACTGCCAGCAGATGGCCCTGTCTAACCGCGGTTCTTCCCGCGTCCAGCGCTAAGTTACGAAGCCTTACCATTTCTTGAGTATTTTCTAACTACAGAATTCTTTTCATCAAATATACTTCACATGAGGAAAACACATCTGTCTGCCTTCAAGGTTTGTAGCAAAATCCACGTATTAATTAAACGCTTAGAATATTCTTAGGTCACAGATGGGATCAGGAGGGAGACAAACCATAAGAGACTCTTAATCTCATAAAACAAACTGAGGGTTGCCAGGGTGAGGGCATTAGGGAGAGGGGGGTGAGGTTATGGACATTGAAGAGGGTATGTGCTATGGTGAGTGCTGTGAAGTGTGTATACCTGGTGATTCATAGACCTGTACCCCTGGGGCTAATAATAACATTGTATGTTAATTTAAAAATGTTAAAAAAAAAAAAAAAGAATATTCTTAGGTTACCATTACTTGTCTTCAAGTCCTAAGTACCTCTGGCACATAAATGATACCCCAAGGCTTAGCTCATCAAAGAAGCTGGTAATTTTCGTGTTGCTCTCAAGGAAATTCAGAATAAAGTTAGTGTGGTTCACTTAATTAGGGGCATGGGTTCAGAAGGTGCATGGGTCCAGAAGGCATTTGCTAAAATGACCATCATTGTAAATCATATATCACATTAATGTCACATCCTTATTTTAAAATTTGCTTTTTATTTTCTAATTATATCACTAAATTCTGGCAGCCACTATATCCAAACGTTGCTTTTTTATGCAATCTACTTCACACTGTCCTAGGCTCCCACCTTAAAGACAGACTAAAGCTGACTCCGAGGTTTGCTGGGAGCCCATGTGTCCATCCTCTTTACTCCTTTGCACAGTGGCCTCGTTGAGGGTGTTTAGTTAGATGTCTCTCCATCCCTGACAGGAGTCCTAGCCTGAGGCAGGGCACAAGATCACCAAGGTGCAGGGACAAGATGTGTATGGAGAATTGTGGCAGGGAGACCATGGCTAATGAAAGACTATGGCCTCTAGGAAGCTCATGACAAAGTGGGAGCAGGACTGGATGTTCTGAGAAGAGAGGGCTTGGCACCTGACTAGCAAGGGAGTGGGGTACCACCAACCCTGTTGTTAGCCCTATGGTGACCCTCAATGGCCTTCCGCCAGAAAATTGTAATAAAAAATAATCTCTGCTCACTGCATGGTGAAATGATACTTGGAATTATGCAGTGTACAGCTTGTGCAACTGTACCAGTACTTCTAGGCCAGCTGAAGCCCCCTGCCACTTGGCCAATTGCTTCATGTCATCTCATTATATCCCTAGTTTCTCTCTAGGCAGGGGTTATTTCCCCACATTACAAAGGCTTCTAGGAGTAGCCTTCATTAGAAAAGCATGTGACCCAGAAAGCCTAGATGCAAGAACATCTGACCCTTGTTCATTGTGGCTCCCAGAGGCTATTGAAGGGGACCCTAGGTTGCCCACTCTTCATTGTGAAGTAGCAGAGAATAGGGAAGGGTTGGGAGCCAGGAAGCTGCCCATGTGTGCAGAGCAGAGCTCAACACTAAGTGGTAGTTGGGAGTCAATGAAAGGCCATTTGGCTCCCGCTTCACTTTCCTGAAGGGCCTCCAGATAGGCTTTTGACATCATTTCCAGTGGGGTTACACTTTGGTCACGAAGTTCCAGTGACAAGATTGAAGGAAAATGCTCACCATGTAACAGTACCCTTGTCTCACCCACCTCTGGCAATGGGCTGGAAGCCTTGATTGCTGGTGGAAGCTTAAGGAGGACACAGGGGCTGCTCTCTAAGGGCACCCAAGTGAAATTCAAAGCCAGCCCCAGGAAACCATCATTCTGTCTATAAGAAAAGGAGGCCATCTGGCAGTAGCAATCTTGGTGACCAGACCAAGCAAGACAGCACCCCACCTCAGATAACCTCAGACAGCTTAAGCAGGGAGAGTGGCAGGGCAGAGGGTCCCAGAGCCACACCTTGCCCCTTCCTACCGTGCTCTGAACTTTCAGAATCCGGGGCGGGGGGTGCTGGAGTTCAGACATGAAGAGTGCTGGGGAGAGGGCACCAGCAGGGAGTTGGAGAGAGAATAGGGACCATGTATTCACAGTTGTGCGGCTGGAAAGTGGCAGAGTTGGGATTGAACTCGGGTCTAATTCCGGGGTTCCCAGGGAACCTCCTTTGAGCAGCTCGGGCTTCCCACCTCAATCTCCTATCCAGACCCACCATTGCCGGCATTTGCTCGCTCTAAGAGAGCAGCTTGGCAAACCCAGGAACTATTAAATAGCTCTAAAGACAACTTGGGAAGTTCTCAGGTCTGCAGAGCTTTACCTTAGAACCGATGGTAACCATTGACAGGCAAATCGGTTAAAGCACCATTAGTTAAAAGCCGGACTGCATGGGACAAATGGACCAGGTGAGTAATGGATTCTCCGTATGCCTCTGGGATATTCTCAACCCCTTGGTTATAATCCTCCAGGTCTAGAATGTGGCTCAGAGCAGTGTGGGCAACAGCCACTGGGCCGGTTCCACCCGTCCATCCATGCCTACCGCCCAGAGGTCTCATTCCCTCACAGTCAACTTTTGCCTTCAACCCATCCAGTCCCTCCAGGGTTGGGAAGACGCTAACTCAGGCTAGGAAGGGGACAGAGAGGATAACCCTATCACCTGCCTGGCCTCTTCTGTTCATCACCCCGGGGAGCAAAGACACTGACCTTGAACTAGCACCAAACATTTGCCCACAACCTCTTCTTGATCTCAGTCTCTCTCTGGTGCCCAATCCAGTGAAAACGAACACCTGACTCAGTCTGACCTCAGAGAAGGTGCATCGCAAGGGTGGGGTGATGGGTGGACCACGGACTTCATTCAGCCTTACACCCACAAGAAGACTGGAATTCTTCGCATATGACTTCAGGTATATAAAATCACAGAGATGCAGGGACAGTGTCAAAGGACAGCATTCATTCTCCAAGCTCAAGCCTGCATCCAATCGCCAGCCCACCTGCCTGGAGTGTGCAAGAGTTTGGCCTTAAAATAATAGCCTGCAAAGATCTTGAACTTGGGACAGCATTAGCTTGCTTTGCATATGTGAAGACATTCATCTGTGGATGTCAAAAGCAAAAAAAAGCCACCACATTTGGATAATTTTCTGGAACTGTCTAGGTGTCACTTGATCTTCCAAAAGGCCCTGCCATGTGGAGAGAGAACTAGGGTCAAAACCAAGATAAGACCGGCTTTAGATCAGCTTTGCTTAGACCCTGCCTTATTGCATTGCTTCCCTTTTAGTCTAGGGGATTCCTCAAGGACTCCCGGAATTAGGGTGCTCGTAGCTCTTTTTCTAGCTTCCACTCTCCCTTCCTTGGATAGCTCCTGCCTTTGGCCTCATTTTAGTATCTAGAGACCTACAGGTGAGCTCTTCCTTGTAGGGTGCCCAGGCACCTCTTCTAAATTTGAAACCTGGGGTTGCATAGAGAACCTTTCCCTCTGGCAACCCCCCAGTGGCTCCCTTCCCTCAGGGTCTGCTCCTTTCTCTGTGGCATTCCTGGCCATTTTTTAGTTGGGGACTAGCTGGCCACAGGATGTAGGTCAGGGATGGGCTCCTTTGTTGCTGCCTGGGTGCCTTGGCTGGTTAGGGACAGCTGCCATCAGGGGACACCATGAGTCCCTGTTCCAGGCTGACCTTGAGAGAAGGACCGAAGTTGTGTTGCTGCTGGTGGGCTTTGCT
Source organism: Mustela nivalis (assembly GCF_964662115.1). Taxonomy (NCBI): domain Eukaryota; kingdom Metazoa; phylum Chordata; class Mammalia; order Carnivora; family Mustelidae; genus Mustela; species Mustela nivalis. The sequence goes on along the minus strand of NC_139023.1, from coordinate 148,208,817 downwards.
GCCCCCTCCCTGGAGTCTGTCCTCCTTACCCACCCCCTTGTCTAGCCTCTTGGTCCTGTCCGTGCAGGGAGCCAAGGTGACTCAGCTGATTTGGGGTCATTCCTTCCCAGAGACCAATGAGAGTGAAGCCAGTGGGTATCTGTCTTGGGCCTTTAAAGGGCTCAAATCCTCAAATTTTGGGACACTTTCTGGGTAGAGTTGCATCCAAGCCCCTCAGAGCTCGCGAGGAGCCCTCCCATTTTCAGTTCTGCCCCTGTGGAGTGAGGGGCCAGGTGACCGCCCCAAGGGGAGAAGCCGCCCACTGTTCAGTTACGCCACCTGGTGAAATGTGCCCCTTTTCTTTTGGCTGGTGAGCTTGCACCCCAGATTTAACTCAACAGCCCTGATAGCTTCCCATGGGCCCTGGGGAGACACCATTACTCAACCTTCCATCTGTCTCTGCAGATGGTGCTGGTGGTCACCCTCCAGGGTCAGAGCACAGGTTCTGGGCCTCAGCACCCATGATTTACCAAATCTCCTGAGATGAGAGTGTCTGCCACACAAGGCAGAGCCGGCTCCTGCTACCTAAGGCTGACACTGAGAGATAAGACAAGCCAGCCGGTGGGGACCTTGGACAGAAGTAGCAAGGAGGAACCCAGGAAGGAGAGAAAAAGTGCATATGTACCAGCAATACTTCCAGGAGCCCAGTTTATGACCTCTGGGACACAACATTCAATATCAAAAGGATTCTGCAATGTTAATTTTTTAAAAAAGATTTTATTCATTTATTTAACACACAGAGAGAGCGAGCGAGCACAAAGAGGGGGAGTGGCAGAGGGAGAGGGAGAAGAAGACTCGCCACTGAGCAGGGAGCTCAATGTGGGGCTCGATCTCAGGATCCTGGGATCATGACCTGAGCTGAAAGCAGTTGCTTAACCAAATGAGCCACCCAGGCATCCCTACAATGATAATTTTTTGGGAAGGATGACCTTCGGGCCTCAAAAGATTCCAAATCAAAGGAAGAATAAATTATACTCATGAAAAACCTGAGCCAGAAAAGACATCTGTGTTCTCCAATAATTGGAAAGTCTATTTCCAGAACATTCTTTTGCCCTAGCATTCCGGAACTTGAAGTTTTACTGAATCTCAAGGTTTCAGACTTAAGACATTTCACTGTGTGTCCCTCAAGATCTGTACTTCTCCTGCTGGGGTCAATGTGAGCTTCTGGAAGACCCCAGAAAAAAAAGGTGCCACTCTTTCCTAGAGGAGAAATGTCATTTAAAAATTTGGAAAGTGAGGGGCGCCTGGCTGGCTCAGTGGGTTAAGCCTCTGCCTTTGGCTCAGGTCATGATCTCAGGGTCCTGGGATCGAGCCCCGCATCGGCCTGCTTCCTCCTCTCTCTCTCTCTCTGCCTGCCTCTCTGCCTGCTTGTGATCTCTGTCTGTCAAATAAATAAATAAATAAATAAAATCTTAAAAAAAAATTTTGGAAAGTGAAATTTTACTCAAAAGTTTAAAACACAGTTACATAATGAAATAGAACGCAACATCCATAGATTTTAGAAATGAAATTCAAACTCCTTTTTTCTTTTTAAAAGATTTTATTTATTTATTTGGCAGAGATCAGAAGTAGGCAGAGAGGCAGGCACAGAGAGAGAGAGGAGGAGGAAGCAGGCTCCCTGCTGAGCAGAGAGCCCGATGTGGGGCTCGATCCCAGGACCCTGGGATCATGACCTGAGCTGAAGGCAGAGGCTTTAACCCACTGAGCCACCCAGGTGCCCTGAAATTTAAACTCTTGAAAGCTTAGGGCTGCAAGACAGACCTTGGAAGGTTTGAAGACATTGCTTTTCCTAACTTGCTGTGATGTTGGACAAGCTTCTTCACTTCTGTGTGCCTTGGTTTCCTCATCTGTAGAACCTGAGAGGGACTGGATTTCCAAAGCCTCAGGGTTTTGCCTGCTATGCTTTCCTTTTTATTAACTTTACCTGTCCCTTATGTATCGGTCAGCATCCTCTGCAGAAATGGCACCAGTGCACAGCTCCTATCCATTCAAGAAATTGGCTATTGTGATTTTCCCAAACCTGATATCCGTGGGGGCAGCCCCACAGTCTGGAAACTCAAGACAGAAACTCTCAAGGCAGAACTCATTCTTCTTCCAGAAACCTCAATTTTTGCTTTTAAGTCTTTCTAATGATTGCACAAGGCCCACCCGTTTTCGAGAATAATTACCTTTACGTTAGGTCACTTGATTGTAGATATTAACCACACCTTCAGACCAGTGCCTAGATTAAATGACTCAGTACTAGAGTCCAGTGAGTTGATGACATAAAACTAGCCATCACGCCTGTGATGCGCTCTTCTGAGGAGGGTTGTGGCAGGACCCGAGCTGCTCAGGAGGACCTTAAGCTTCATTTAATGCTCTGCTGTCACTCTCTTGACACACTTGTTTTGCTCTGGACCCTGTGAATTACATAATCTGTCACTCTCTTGACACACTTGTTTTGCTCTGGACCCTGTGAATTACATAATCAGCCATGCTGAAGGGCTGGGTCTGGCTCTCCTGGCCACGGACTTGGATCTTCTGGCTGAGGGAGGCTCCGTGAGGAACCTTTGTCCCCGCCAGGCCTGCCGGGTCTTCACAACTATGCCATTTCCCTGACACTTCATCTGACTCCTCCCTGATATTGCTACTGAATGTCCTCTGCACATTAATTTTGCTTCCCTGAACTTGAATATAAATTCCTTCATGTTTATTGGAGTAAGAAATCTCTAACACAAAATTTATCATTTTAACCATTGTCAAGGATACCATTCAGTGACATTTTTGTTTATCCACAGTCATGAAACCACCACCACTAGCCTCCTCCAGAGCTTTTTTCATTGTCCAAGACCGAGTCCCCAGTGACTACCAGCTCCCCATTCCCCCACCCACAACCCCCTGCAGCCCTCATTCCTCTGTCTCTATGAATCTGACTACACTAGTTGCCTCATCTAAGCGGGATCATACAGTGTCTGTCGTTTTCTGATCGTCTTATTTACCATGAAGTCCACAAAATTCATCCGTCTTGCAGCCTGGGTCAACATGTCCTTCCTTTTCAAGGCTGAGTCTACTATACATTGTGCTCCTCCATTCCTCTCCACCAAGCTGGGCGGCTTCCACCTTTTGATGATGGTGAATAAATTCTGCTCTGAACATGCTGCACAAATCTCTCTTTAAGTCCCTCCTTTCAAGATTTCTGGGAGTATACCCAAAAGTGGAATGGTTGGATCACGTGGTAATTCTAAGTTTAATTTTCTGAGGTCTGAGGACCCACCATATTGTTTTCCAGAATGGCTGCGTCAGGTTACGTTCCCAGTGATGCCTAACATTTCCTCTCCACATCCTTCACAACACTTGTGTTTTTTAAAATTTTTTAAGTGATAATGAGCCTAATGGGTATGAAGTGATCATCTCATTGTGGTTTTATTTGCACTTTGTAAATGATTAAGGACGTGGAGCATCTTTTCTTGGGCTCATTGGCCATATGGGTATCTTCTTTGGAGACATGTTTGCTCAAGTCCTTTGCCCATTTAAACAGTTTTGTTTGTTGTTGAATTCTAAGAGTTCTTTATATATCGTGGATATTAACCTCTTATGAGAGATGAGATTAGAAATTTTTTGAGGCCAGGAGCCTGTCTTAGTGTTCTTTTGATTTCCCAAAGCACGTGACAACCTAGTAGATGCTCAGTGAATACTCACAAAAGAATGGCCTCAAAAGGTGATAGGCCAGAAACCAGTTGAAACTAAATTTGCAAAACAAATATGAAGAACATTTTCTAGGCCTGCCCAAGAGCCGTTACCTCCCGGGAGAAGCCAGGAAATGAGTGAGCCTCCTGTTCCCCAAGGATTACCTGGAGATGAAGAAGTGGGAGGGCAGAGAGTGAACAATTCTTGGTCTTTATTTGAAAGGAGCAGTAGGCCCAGTTCCCACACATCCCCTGCAACAGACACGCTTGAAGGTCAGCCTATGGGAGGTCAGGTGGACAGACAGAAAGTGGGAGAGGGCAGCCTTGGGGCAGGTCGGTGCTGACCTGGGCATTTGAGAACCCCTCAGGATGTAAGAAGGCAGAGCACAGACCTGTGACAACTGTGCCCAAACACGTGTTCCTGGGGACCTGGGAGTTACGGACCCCTAGCTGGCAGAGGGAACCTGTGAATGACCGAATCCCTGACCTCTTAAACAGAATATTTTGGGGTTTCTCTATTTCCTGGGAAAACAACGTGGTGATTTTAGGTTCAGGAAAACAGACTGCTGCATGTAAATGATGTCCACGGAGACTCGGGAGCTCTTCTTTGTGGGGGGTGGGGTGGGGGTGGGGGGGTGGGAATGGGTATTGTGAGGACACAGGAAGTAGAACATGGAGCCCCGCAAAGACCCAGGCTCATCGCTGGGGACTGGAGCAGCTGTGGGGGCAGCAGCCAAGGCCCTGCAGAGAGAGGCCCACTCTCCTCCAGGCCTGTGGGATGTTGAGCCTTCATCCTCGCTGGAGGGATGAGATGGGGTGGGCTCAATTCATTTTCTTTCTGCTTCAGTAGAACACCTTCTCCAGATATGCATTCAGGAACATCCCGGTGGGGTCCAGCTTTTCTCGGATAGCACAGAACTTCGAAAAGGCTGGGTACATCTTCTCAAAGTCCTTCCGGGTGCAGTTGTGGGCCTGCGGAAGCAACCAGACATGACAGGCCTTGCTCCCTGGAGCTGGCATCTCAGTGGGGCTGCAACCCAGCAACCCTGAGTCTGTAGGTTTGCATATGTAACACTCCTACTGCCGGGCACATGCCTGTGTGCACTCCCTACACGCGTGCTTAAAAAATGCACCCCTAACCACATGGACACGCATGTGTACACACACACAATGTAAAGACCCAAGGAGATAGGATGTTCTGGGAAGGTAGAGGAAGGTGTTACAGTGTTAATGGGAAATGCCCCCTTCCCTTTGGTACCCCACAGTTAGAGAGCCTAGAGGGCTCAACTGTACTGCTAATTAGTAAGTCTCATCACCTCTGAGAGCCTCTCAGTTCCCCATCTGTTAAAGGGGCTCACGGCCTCCTGCCTTACCCTGCGCATGGGGTTTCTATGGGAATCAAATACAGTGAAAGAGAACAAATTTCTCAGAACACGTCAAGGGAGTGGTCACCCAGTACAGTCACTGAGCTGCTGGAACGTGGATGCGGGGGGAAGCCGGGTCTGGGTAAGACGGCGGAACCCTTCCTTCCCATGACTTGCTCGGCACCCCAGACCCCAACTTCTGAGCCTTGGGCAGACTGAGGAGCAGGGAAGAGAGTCGCCCTCTGGGGAACCCCCAGCTCATCACAGTTGCTCTGCCAAGGGCCCCGGAGCCTCTCGCTGGCAAATCCTACCTTGGCCCAGTGAGGCCTGCCCCCGACCTTCTTCATGATGGTCTCATAGGTCAGCCAGTAATCCAGCCGGGGCACGTCCTTGCCGTAGGGCCTGGTGGGGAACAGGAGGAGGTGAGGCCCTGTCCCTGCCCTAAGCATCCCGCCGCGTCAACAAGGCATTGTCTTTGTGCCATGCCCAGCATGCGGCATGTGGTACGGAGATCAAGCCGGTGGCTCTGCTCGAAGGACTTGGACGGCAGTAATCAAGCAACCTGAGGAGTCTTCCTCACTGCTCATCACCTGACGGATTTCAGAAAGTGTTGCTTCCTTCCACAGGTTTTATAGTTGGCATCTGAAAATTATCCTAAATTCAAATATACATACACACGCACACATCTTTATGGGGTAGCATATACATATGCCATTTTTTTTAATGCCGTGCAGTTTTTCATTCCTTTTTTTTTTTTTTAAAGATTTTATTTATTTATTTGACAGAGATCACAGGTAGGCAGAGAGGCAGGCAGAGAGAGAGAGAGAGAGAGAGAGAGAGAGAGAGAGGAGGAAGCAGGCTCCCTGCTGAGCACAGCATCTGATGCTGGACTCGATCCCAGGACCCTGAAATCATGACCTGAGCTGAAGGCAGAGGCTTTAACCCACTGAGGCACCCAGGTGCCCCATCTTTCTTTTCTTTTTTAAAGCTTTCTTTCTTTCTTTAAGAGCAAGAGAGAAGAATGTGGGAAAGGCAGAGGGAGAAAGAGAGGAGAGACATCTCAAGCACACTCGCTAAGCACAGAAGCAGCCCTGTGCAGGGCTCGATCTCACAACCCTGAGATCACAACTAGACTGAGACACTTAGCTGACCAAACCATCCAGGTGCCCCTAAATATGCTGTCTTTTTGACAAAGCCTAGGAATCTCCGAATCCCTTCATTTGATGTGTGGAAAGCATGGCCGTATCACTGGTCGGTCAGTCCTCATGGCCCATCAGCCAAGTCAGACTTACTGGCAGACAAAGTCCCAGTCAAAACTTTTAAAAATTCAAATAAACACGATGGCAACTTTCTCACTTCTCATCTGCATTCACAAGTAGGGAGAGGAGAGATAGAGGGACAGATAGATGAGCTCTGAGCCTTGCCAGAAGTCTGTCGGTTCGTGAGAGCAGCTGCCTCCTCCGTTCAATGCATCTTTCATAAACTCTCTTTTCCGGCTTTTCGGGACACCTTTCTGGAACCGTGCACTTTTTAATTGTCCCTTGGGCATCCTCTAGGTTTGATTTTTACAGGCTGGAGAAATACACCATAGTAAGATTCAAGCTGGGCAAGAGGGATGTTTTTCCTTTGCAAAGTCAGAGGAGGGGAATTATCAGTGAGAGGCGGGAACAAGAGGCAGAAGGAAGACACATTTTTCACAGGACATTTTCGAAGAGATTAACTTCTTAAACCGTGCATGTCCGTAAGCCTTATCCTGGAGACTGCCACGTATAACTAACTAGGAAAGAGGAAATGCTACCATGAGCCTACGTTGTCTGCACAGAGCCTGGAGGGGCTGGTTGGGATGGGCCAATGCAACCTGGCAGGCAGCTTGAATCAAGCATGACCCCGTCTTCCACTTAACCTAAACCTAGCTTCAGAATCCTTCTCAACACAGTGCTCCAGGCTCTCAGAACCACCGACCAGAGTAGGCACACGCGTCCCATGCCTTCACCACTGAGTAATGTCTATCTCATAAGAGGTAGCTATTCATAGTCACATGACCTACTAATAAATATTAATAATTCCATTAACATAATACCATAATTCACATGATTCACTTGCTATAGGTGTAGGAAGCCCAAAGAGAAAGAGAGACTTCTTCCTGCTGCCAGGATCAGAGAAGCCTCCCCAGAGACAGGAGCATCTGAACAGGCCTTGAACGATGGGTGAGGAGACGGGTCCTTGCAAAGTGGGGGTGGGGGGTGGGGGTAGGGGGGTGGGAGGCCGCCTCGCACAGCCCACACCCAGCCCACCGCTGCGCCGGTCACCTGTACATGATGATGTTCATGTAGCAGCTGTCCCTCTGGAAGCAGGGACTCAGCAGGATGTCATCCCCGCGGGTGAAGCGGACCTCCACAGGATAGTGGGCCACCATCTTGGGGTGTGCCTCCAGCATGGCCTTGAGTTCCAGCAGAGCCTCCTTGGTCTTCTCTCTGCACTCGGCCGGGGGAGTGGGCACAGACCTCAGGGAGGGGTCTCCTGGAGCCCTCACACAGGGCTCCGCACAGCCCCCCAGCCCGCACCCAGGGACGGGAGGGTTCTCAGCGCCGAAGGAGCTCCACGCTGCTGGCTGCTCTCCAAGTCCTTCTCATAGAACGGGGGCCTGAGAATGTGCCTCCTGGGGAGCTTCTCTGGCTCCTGGTTCAGTCCCGGACCCCCGCCCAGTCGCGGTTTCCCCTCAGGTTTCTGGAAATAGCTGTCCCACACGCCCGGCCTCTTCCTTTTCTGACAGAGTAAAGCCAGTATGCTTCTAATACTTCCACTTGTTCTAATATCCCCCCCCAGGACAGCAGTGCCCCAGCTCCTGAACAGAGATAGGGGCATCTCCTAAGCTGTGGGCACCATCATTCCCTTTTCCCGGAGAGAGACAAAGAGAGGGGACCATTCTGAGAGAAAGCTATAATGAGTTCCGGGGCTATGGACCTAACGTAGGTCCTCACTGGACGTTCCTCCCAAGGCAGAGTGCCTGCCCCTGGCATGCTAGGTGGGCTCTGTCCCCCGATGGACAGAATGCAGGGGACAGTCTTTCAGAAAAACAAGCAGCTGGGCAGGAACCCCCACACTCCAAGCCCATATGCTGTGACCCACCTCTGGGCTGGAGAGGGACCGACAGGAGAACAGAGGGGATTCCGTGGCTGATGTCCCCTCAGAGGTAGAACGGCTGGGTACAAGGGTGCCAGAAGGGGACTTGGCCTCTGGCGTTCCCCCTCCTAATGATGGGTAGGACTGGGAACGTGGTTTCTGTGCTAGGGCTGCAGCGAGGACCCAAGGGGGTCTCTTCGACCCTGACCCCCACAGCCCAGACGGCATAGCCCCTACCTGGGGATGGCCCAGTCCTGGACGTGCTGCTTGAAGCGACACTCGTAGGTGAAGATCTTGTGGCTGACGTTGCTGCACTCCTTCTTCCTGGTAAACAGGAGCCAGAAGAAGCAGCGATTGATCCAGCCCACGAGGCCTGGCAGGAAGGTGCTAGAGGGACAGTGCAGAGGGGCAATGAACGATCGTATTACAGGGGTGCCTGGGTGGCTCAGTGGGTTAAGCCTCTGCCTTCGGCTCAGGTCATGATCTCAGGGTCCTAGGATCGAGGACCGCATCGGGCTCTCTGCTCAGCAGGGAACCTGCTTCCTCCTCTCTCTCTCTGCCTGCCTCTCTGCCTACTTGTGATCTCTCTGTCAAATAAATAAATAAAATCTTTAAAAAAAAAAAATCATTCTCCAGCATTTAGTGAGTCCTGGCGGTGTGCTTACAAACCAGGGGCTAAGCTCCTTACAAACCTCATTCCCGACAGACTGCCCCTTCGTGGTCTCTGCAACTCGGACACCTTCTGGGGATACAGATGTCATTTCCACATCACCCTCCCAACCCTGCCAGAAGCCCCATGGGAACAGCTCACATGCGTGCCCCCACTCTGCTACTGAGGACTAGCTTTGTTTTCAGTGTTTGAAGTTTCTTCATTCTTAATTGTGGTAAAAAATACGTAACACGAAATCCACCATCTTAGCCATTTTTAAGTATAACGTTTAGCCATGTTAAGTATATTCACGTTGACCTGGAGTGACTCTCTGGAATCCTGCAGAGCTGAAACTCTGGCCCCAGTAAACATCTCCCCACTGCCCCTCCCCCAGCCTCTTTCTGTCTCCATGAACTTGACCCCTCTTGGGGTCTCCCAGAAGTACAATCGTACAGTATTTGCCTTCTGGGATTGGCTTCTTTCCCTCAGCATCTTGTCCTCAAGGTTAATCCATGTTGCCGCCTGCATCAGTGCGTCAGAACTGCCTTCCTTTTTAATAATATACAGCATATTAATAATACGCCATTTTAAGTGAGACTACATTTTGCTTATCCATTCCTCCATCGCACACGTGGGCTGCTTCCACCTTTTGGCTGATGTGAATAACGCTGCTGTGAACATGGGTGTGCAAAGATCTCTTTGAGTCCCTGCTTTTAATTCTTTTAGATACATACCCAAAGAGGACACAGGGGCCTGTCCCATCATCCCGTTCACGAGCCCGTTTCCTCCCCGCTTGGGCTCCTGTGTGCTGACTGGCTCTCCTCACGTTAGTGGCATAGCTTGTGCCTTTCCTGGAGTCACTTGAGCCTCCTGGTAACAAGGCTTGCCTAGCTTCTCCCTGCCTGTGGGTACCCTCTGCTTAGAAGCACCCTTACCACACTCCTGTCCTTTGTGGAATCCTTGCCATCTCATTTCCTGTCAAAAATCCATCTCAGCTGCTCAGAGCACCTCATGGCTGTTACAGATAAACAGTGGATTCACTTAGGTGGGGCACCAGAAACCACTGTGAGAAGGGAGTAAGCTCTACTGAACACCTTTCATGAAGACCCCATGTTGAATCCTCCAAACAACCCAACTATTGCTAGCGGCTCTACTTTATATACGGGTAAACCACAGCTCAGAGAGGCTGAGCGATTTACCCAGAGTCACACGGCAGGAAAATGAAGGAATGAGGACCAGAGTCCAAGTCCACTTGAATCCACAGGTCATGCTCCCCTCAAGGGCCCAAGCTGCCGAGTTTCTTGGTATTCAGAAAGGGTCCCCAGGTACCTGTTGCAGGGGTAGGGTTGGGGAAGGGTGTCGGCAGCTTCAAGGCAGATGCTCTCTGTTGTCTCCAAGGCCAGGGGCTATGGTGGGGCTCCCACTGGCTCCTGGGCGTGGGCCTATTCTAACCAGAGTTGCTGAGCTTGGCCTTGGCCCTGGCTCACCCTCCAGGGACCTGTTCCCAAGAGCCTGCCTTTCTGTCCTGGTCACCTCTGGCCACCAGCCTCACTCCTACAGTGGAACCCCACTGAACTCTTCAAAGACAGGCACCAGGCTTTTCAGTTGGCAATTTTTTTTAAGCCTTTATTTATCCATTTGACAGAGAGAGAGAGAAAGAGACAGAGCACAAGCAGGGGAAGCAGCAGGCAGGGGGAGCCCGACGCAGGGCTCAATCCCAGGACTCTGAGATCATGACCTGAGCTGAAGGCAGTCGCCCAACCAACTGAGCCACCCAGGTGCCCCTTTATTTGGCATTTCTTACACAGATATCTAGGAGCCTTCCCCCAGGTGCCAGGCACTGTTTGGGGGCACTGGGGTCTGAGTGCAATGGGAAAGACAAGAGTCCCTGCCCTTGCCAGGACACGGTGAGTTTGGCTGTGAGGCAGCCATTAAACCACCAAGAACCAGCTGTTATTCCTTTATTGTTCCCACACCTTCAGGCCACAGCTTAGTGAGCACCAGAGAGCGGCCGGGGTGAGCGGGATGGACGCAGTTTCCCAAAGCAGCCAAACCAGAGCCATGTGGACTAAACTCAGAGTCTGCCGAGCTCTCACAGAGCATCCACTCGGGCCAGGAAGTGGTAGCAGTGATTCAGAGCCCAATTTATTTGAGTGCTCCCTGGGTTTGGGCTCCCCAGACACACACACATAAAGCTGCCGAGAGGCTGTGATGGAAGGTGGAGAGAAAGCCTGAGTCGGCGTTTCCACTCATTCCCATCCATATTGTGCTGGAGCGGCGGCTCCCATGCGGGCTTCCTCACAGCTCCCTTACCTTCCCTGTGCAGACGCAGTGTATCCTGCTTCCATTTCACTCTCCTAACACTTTCCAGGCAGTTAGTCACCCCAGCGTGTGTCCCCTCAGGTGCCACCTGCAGCTCCATACCCCGGGGAAGACCAACCCTTCCCCAGATCCCCGGATGCAGACCTACAGAGCCAAAGGTCTCAGCCACATCCAGGATGCGGCAAGAACTCCAGCTAGTTCTGCATGTCCTGTCATGGGTGCCACCATGGGGGGTTTCTCTGCCCTTTTGGTAGGGAAAGATTTCTTAACAAGACACAGAAGTCCCCAAGGTGAAAGAAGAGATGGCCAAATTTTACTCAATTAACATTAAGTACATCTACATGTTAAAAAAAAAAAAAAGCCATAAAAGTGAAAGATGACACAAACAGGGAGATGTTGCAACACAAAAGCTGAGTGTTCAAGATAGACCAATAAAATCCTATGGAACAGTAAGAAAAAAAATGGAAAACTGGGCACTCTTCCTAGTAAGCATGGAAATAAGGACTAAGAACCACAGTAAGCTACTATTTAATACACATCACCTGAAAGTGTAAAAGCCTGACAATTCCAACTCTGAGCGGCTTGCGGAGCAAAGAATGGGACAGGGCTCAGCGGGGAAACTTGAGGAGGACAATTGGATGCACCAGGCTGAAGCTACTCGGGCTCAATGGCCCAGGAATTTCACTCATGACAAAGTCTACTCAAGACAAAAATAAAAAAGCACCAGGAGCAACGGTTGAGAATGCTCATAGCAATGTTGTTGGTAACGGGGAAAAAAAAAAAATTCTAGAAACAACCCAAATACTCAAGTATGGATAAACACAACATGGTAAATGCCTCCAGTGAAAAATGAGTAATTCCAGCTATCTCTATCAACATGGGTCATTCTCACTACGGAAGCTGAATTACAAATTTATTATTTCGGGATTCATAAAACTAAAGCTTAAACAAAAGCAAGGGAATGATAAGCATAAAGTTCTGGGTGGTAGTTACTTTTTAGGAACCCCTTGGAGGCTGTGATCTGGGACTTCACGAAGACCATGCCAATTGTACGTGTCTTGTTTCATTTCTTAAGCTGCTGGTAAACCCGTGGGTGCTTATTACATGATTCTTTATACTTTTGTTTTCTGTATTATTTTGCATGTATAAAATATTTTTAAAAAATTATATGATGCTGGGCGCCTGGGTGGCTCAGTGGGTTAAGCCGCTGCCTTCGGCTCAGGTCATGATCTCAGGGTCCTGGGATCGAGTCCCGCATCGGGCTCTCTGCTCGGCGGGGAGCCTGCTTCCTTCTCTCTCTCTCTCTCTCTCTGCCTGCCTCTCAGTGTACTTGTAATTTCTCTCTGTCAAATAAATAAATAAAATCTTTAAAAAAAATTATATGATGCCATCCCATGTCTTAGCTGAATACAGTTACCATTGAAGTCCCCTTAAAACCTTCCCCATCACTCAGCGTTCCGTGTCTGCCATGAACAGGCATAGCATGGGCCCTGAACATGAGCACAGCTTTTATTTTATTTTATTTTATTTTAGTTTATTATTTTTTTAAAGATTTATTTATTTGACAAAGACAGACACAGTGAGAGAGGGAACACAAGCAGGGGGAACGGGAGAGGGAGAAGAAGGCTTCCTACCAAGCAGGGAGCCCAATGTGCGGCTCAAACCCAGGACCCTGGGATCATGACCCAAGCCGAAGGCAGATGTCTAATGACGTAGCCACCCAGGCACCCCATTAGCACAGATTTTAGGCTGGGAAGGAGTTAGAAAACAGGACGAGAGAAGATTTACATCATCCAGACATTGGTATTTTTTGAAAAGCTCCCCAGGTAATTTGAATGTACAGGCATGGTTGAAAATCACTGCTCTAGACCCAGGGAACACACCCAATCTACATGCATAAAGGCCAGTGTGTTGTTCTGATGGACCACATCCTCAACAGCATACAGCATACGCCGGGAAAAGGTACCCTTGCATTCCTACCTGAGCCAGAGCAGGAACTCCAGTAAATAGAATCCAATGGCGTAGTCCCAAAACCAGTTGGCGCAGGAGGAGGGGGGCTGGGAAGAAGATTCTGTGATCAGTACAGGGGCAGATCTCAGCTGCTTTCCTACATATACGTATACGTATACATATCCTTAAACTTTAGTTACTTAACATACGGTGTAATACTGGTTTCTGTAGAATTCAGTGGCTGCTTTCTGACCTATGCATCACAGTGTCCCCTTAGAGAGATATGTGTCCCAGGAGTAGCTGCCTGTGTATGTTTGGGGGTGACCGACCTACCTACCTATACCAGTACAACTGAAAGCCTCACTTCTTGGTGACGCAGCCAAATCTCAAGCCCCTTTCATGTCATGTGTATTCATGTATTTCTGTATGTATTTATTCTGCACAAGACAAAGATGTGCATTGGTCCCTCCTCTTCCGAGCCCATGAGGCAGGTATCCAGTGATCATCCTTTATGAGCCCCATGCCAGCCCCTAACACACAATGAGTGTCACTGCTTTTGTTTGACTTGTCCCCTGAACATTCATCCTAAGGGATGGCTTCATGTTCTGCTGAGCAGCAGCCCATTTGCTAAGGACATGGGGGAGAGACAAAACCACTGATTCCTTCACCTGTCCAGTTGGGGGTGGCAAAGATGGGGGTGTTGGAGGGAAGGAGGGGGTGTATTAGATGGTTTGTCCAGGTATACCCTATGTTATCCTAGCCTGTCCTGCCAATACTTCTGCTCCCCTCTCCCACATCTAGGCTGTGCCTTGACCTCACTCCCACACATCCCTACCTGTGGTCACCTTGGATCCTTACTGGCCAACTCTCCTTCCTCCTTCCACCCTGCTTCTGTCCTCACATTCAGCGATGCTCACTCTTGCTTTCCCTCTCACACCTCACTGATCATCGAGACAAAGACAAATGTCAGCCACCCTGGGGACTGCAGGCTCTGTGTAAGGATGGGATGATGCTGTTGCTACCTTGTTGGTGTGGTCCTGGTAGATGACGCTGACATTCTCGCTGTGCGGGAACCAGAGGAAGCGAAAGTATTCGGATTTCTTGAGGTGGCTGTCCAAGTTGTTAAGAACCTGACCCCCACAGAAGGAGAAAGGGAAGACTGTGTTGGTTACAGGATGATGGTGGGGGAAGTACCGGGAGTCAGGGCCTGGGGGTGCATCAGATTCTCCCCACCAAGGAAAATACTTACAATTCTCCTAACAATGCCAAATGACATGGAATGTGCCTTGGGATATGCTGGACATAAAGATCGTCCTTTTTGCATGTTGACTTCCCCAAGTAGCTCAGAGGAAAGAAATGATTTGTCTTGGCTGGAACAGTTCTTAGCTATGTGACTTTGGGCAAGGCATGTAACATCCCTGTGCCTCAGGCTCTTCATCTATAAAATGGGACTAATCACAGTACCCATGGCAGGACTGGTATGAACACCTAGAGAGTGCTTACCGTGGTGTCACAGACATGGTAAGCGCTGGACAGGTATAAGCTGCTGCTGTCGCTACCCTCACACTGTCACCACTGCCATCATCATCATCCTTGTCATCCTCATCCTTTATCCCCATAATGCCTGACGAACAGAAGAATCTTGCTCTAATATGACTCATCATTGCACTCCTGGAGATGATATCACAGAGCAAATAATGTCTCCCTAAAACCCAACAAGTAGATATAGGACAATTTCTGAGACTGGGGTAGCCAGACTGGAGGTTGACAGGGAGCTGGGAGGTTGAGGAAAGGCACCAATGGTCTTGGAAGAAGTTCTGATTTGAGCCCTGGTCTTCAGCTTACCGGCTGTAAACCTTGGAGGAGCCGTGTACCCTGAGCTTTGGCTTTCCTATCCATAACACGTGAGCATTTGTGCAATGAAATGACATAATCTACATCAAAGCTCCTAAGTTCAGTGACTGCCCTGTGGGAGGTGCCCAAGGAACAGTCTGGTTCTGGATCTGGTCAATGCTAGCACACACACACATCAATATACCAGTGCGAATCCCCCAAAAGTCCCTAGCTGGGACTTCCAGAAAGCCCTCTTGAGTGCCCTGGGTAGCATCTCTCCATCTATAGAATGACGATAGTAATATCTTTCCTTCCTTCTTTCTAGGGCTGTTGTGAGGATCAGGGGCGATCATGAATTTAAAAGTATTTTATAGGGACGCCTGGGTGGGTGGCTCAGTTGTTAAATGTCTTCCTTCGGCTCAGGTCATAATTCCAGGGTCCTGAGATCGAGTTCCACATCAGGCTCCCTGCTCAGCACGGAGCCTGCTTCTTCCTCTTCCTGCTGTTCTCCCTGTTTGTGCTTGCTCTCTTGTTCCCTCTCTTTCTCTCTGACAAATAAATACATAAAATCTTTAAAAAAAAATAAAAATACCTTATAAGCTGTAAACTCAACATGTAAGGGAGGGAGGACAGAGTGTCAGGAAAAACAGGAAAAAAAAAAAAGCTTACTGCCCAAACACATTGTGGAGAATTTGGTACTCAACATAGACAAATGACTGGATCCAATCATGGGTCAATCCAGTGCCTAAAGAGGTTAGTGAGCTTGAGGAAGGATGGCCACATCCAATCAGGAAGGAAGGTGAAGTCAAGACGAAGCACTGAGATGAACCCATCTCGAACTTGAGTTTGGATGGAGTGTCTGAGAGCAGTGGAGCTTAAGAATTCTGACTCTTTGTTACGACTGTCAGGGAGGCCCCCTGATTTGCTAGCCAGTGCGTGGTACAGCCAGGAATACAAGGATGGGTTGGACGATTGCTACATTCAAGTGATGTGGCTGTCATCCTAACCCTCCCCCACCCCACCCTGGCTCCAGTCTGTTGGTCCCTTGTTGTATTTCTGCAAATGTCTCCCTAGCCTTCTCTTGTGACCCACTGCTGCTGCTGTGATGTAGTCCACGCCCTTTTTAGCTGTCACCCATATTCTTTTTTTTTTTTTTAAGATTTTATTTTTTTTGACAGAGTGAGAGATCACAAGTAGGCAGAGAGGCAGGCAGAGAGAGAGGGGGAAGCAGGCTCCCTGCTGAGCAGAGCGCCTGATGCAGGGCTCCATCCCAGGACCCTGAGATCATGACCTGAGCCGAAGGCAGAGGCTTAACCCACTGAGCCACCCAGGCACCCCCGTCACCCATACTCTTGCACGGCCTCATACTAGCCCCCCTTTCTCATCTCCCCAGACAACATTTACAGAGAACAAACAAAGCACAGCTCAGAAATCCCCAGCAGCTCTCTATCCTATAGAATAAAGCCCACACAACTTAGTTCAGCAGCCATGACCTCCATCCACAAACACTGTCTGATACAATAGCCACTGGCCCCACATGGCCATTGAGCCCTGAAAAGTGACATTATCTGAATGGAGATGTGTGTAATTCAAATGCTCCTCATAAAGCCATCTCCTCCTATTCTAAGTGGCTTCTACATACACTGCATTCATCTCAGAACTAGATTGTCGTTACTGAAGCATCCCTCTCTCTCTGAAATTGGGCAGCATTCTCTTCCAGGTCAGGGACTGTTTTACCCAGCTTTGACTCCCCCTGCTAGAGCACAGATAAGTACAATTTTTGTAAAGAAACCAGACAGGACATATTTCAGGCTTTGGGGGCCAAATGGTCTCTGTTGCAATACTGAACTCTGCTGTGGTAGTGTGAAAGCCATTACAGACAATACATTGACAATGGGTGTGGTTGTGTGCCAATAAAAGTTTATTTACAAAAGCAGGCAGTGAGACAGATTTTGCCTGCAGGCTGTGCCTTCTCAACCCCTTGCCTTAGAGCTGCTGGCACAATGCCTTGCACAGAAAATGCTGGAGTACCCTATCACTCCTTATTAGAAGAGGAAGGACTTTCCTGCTGTGCTGAAGGCCCAGGAAAAGTTCGGGATGAAATTCCAAAGTCCCTGTCTCTATCACTTCCATCCTGATAGGGTGAGGAACCCATGGCCCACAGGATTCACATGTGGGGAGCCTCTGCGCAGAGCTAATTTTTCCCCTGGGAGAGCCAGGAACACAGCCTGTTGGCTTGGCCTGGAGGATGGGGCTGGGACACTGGGAAGAAGAAAACCACCCCGTCTCCTCCTCGTTGGCATCCCAGGCCACCCCCCTCTATTGCCCAGAACCCCAACTGTAAATGTAATAATGATGCCCTTCTCAGCTCTGGTGCCGGAATTCAGCTTCCTACACAGATGGGAGTGATGAGACTCAGGCCCTCATTCCATTTTGTGCCTCTCTCCTGACACCAGCCATTTGATTTCCTCCTTGCATAAAAGAAACAAGGCATATATTCCCACAACACACAACTGTAAGCCTCTAGAGGCATGAACCATGCATAATGAAGCTCTAGACTCTCTGTGGCCCCCAACTGAGCACCAAGACGCTGCTGAACGGTGGTGAAACAGTGACACCTCTGCCCTGCCAAACACACACACACTATAAATTAAAGTCTCTCCTTCAGGACCCACAAACCATCCTATCTGGAGGAAGATGGTCCCTAGGATCATGGACCTCCTTGATCTGACTTGGGTCTCCTGGGAGCACTACCACAACAATTTGGGTCCCAGAGGAATCTCTCCCTTGGCACATTACAGGCATGAAGGGTTCTAGCAGATTCTTTCCCCCCAGATTTTGATGTTGTAGCACTGCTGAGCTGGCTTTTGAGAACTGGCTATCAGGCTTGAGAGCAGAGGGCTCCAAGTTGACGGGTGTGTGTTGGGGTTGGGGGTTACTCAGCCTCAGCAAAGTGGTTGGCATCTGGACAGGTTGGTGACACACTAAAACCAATCCTGCTTCCTGGGGCCCTACAGGAGCGGTGACAAGGCAGCCAGCTGTCATCATCACATCTCACTATGCTTTGGGTGGCATAAAGGGCAAAAAGGTTGACAACAATTTCTAAGATCTTCATGCCTTCTGAAGATGGGAGCAGATGAGGAAAATCCCAGGAAGGATGGATTTTTAATAAACTGCTGATCAACTGACCTTGAATTACCTTGCATTGAGCACTGCCTTGTGTTTTGTGGGTGCTGGGGAGTAAGAAACCTCAGATAAATCCCTGCCCTCCAGAAACAAGTCACCAAGCAGCCAAAGGGAAGGGGGAACATTTCAAGAAGTGGTGACAATGTCCAGGAGCAAAACGGATGACCAGCACCCCTAGCCTGGAAAGTAGAGCTTTGACTTGGATTTGGAGGATCCACACACAGCAGATGTTTCTAGGTAATATTTTGTGAGTAAAGTCAGAGCGAGGAGGCACTGGGGGTTCCTCTCTCTGAGGCTCTAAAGAAAAGGGCAGAGGGTTCACCTGTTGTGTTTCCTTGAGTCCTGACAACATCTCACAGGGACAGTGGAGCTCTTATTAGAGACTCCTCCAGACTCACACAGTGTCAGCAAAGACACGGGGCTTCAAACCTGGTAGTCTGACTTGGAGAGATATTTCCAAGCTCTTCACCGCACCCCTCATGATGGGTCTACTTGGGCTCTTCCAAAGTTCAAGACTAGAAGACCCACGGTAGGTATTTTATAGACACGTGCTGGATGGAAGGCAGGAAAGAGGAGAAAAGGGAAGGAAAGACATAATAAGGGAAGGAAAAGTGGCGGAGCAGCTAGTGTTCGAACTTAACTGTATGTGCAAGAAGCGACTGTCATTCTCCTTCGTCCTGGTTTCTGGTTCTCCTACTGCTCAAATGCTCCTCCTGTAGCCCAGGACCAGTCAACCTGGCTTGGCCATCAGGGACAAGCCCATGGTCAGACAGGACATGCGCTGCGGAGCTGCGCACATTGTGGACCTGCCAACACAGAGCAGCAGCTTGCCACCCCCATGGAGGTGGGAGTTTCCTGGCAACCTAAATGGCCAAAAACAAGGAGTAGCTACCAATGCCAGAACAGGAGGCTGCCCTGTCTTCCTCTTGGTTCTCAAAAACTCAGGCCTCGTGAAGGTTAAGTTCACGAGGTTAGTTTTCCTTTTAGATGAAAGGGAAAACATCCCAGGCTGAGCAAGGGGAAGAAGCTGTTCTAATGACCATTTTCTGATCCTTTCCTCTGCTTCCATGGGTTTGTTTCCTTTGAGGGGAGCAAGGTCTGTGTTGTGTGGCTTTCCATATCCACTTAGCTCCTTTTCCTAAGCATTCAAAGCCTCTCGGAGGGGCCCTTTAAAGGCTGATTTGAGTGGAGAGAGCAAAAGCAAATTAAATATGGGGCCATCTATTGCACAGCCGCCTTGGAATAAATCACAGGGCTGCAGATGCTGCTGACCTTCTGCGGCAGTCCTTGTTTCTGCCTGTGCAAGCGTGGGGAGGGCTGTGGGCGGGTTCCACGGAAGCTGATGATGGGTTTCTCAGGGAGGAAGGCCGCCTCTGCATCAGTGGTGGGGGAGAGCAGCAGTCACCCACTCACAGAAAGGGGGTGATCCACAGAGTGCTTGCTGTCTCACAGACTCCTACTCCATGAGCCCCCTTGGGGTGAACTGGGGTCTATGTGGGAGCCATGGGGGGATGTTCCTTAATGGGCTCATGCCTCTCCTCAGGGGCAGGGCCCAGGCACTTCACCAGATGCTCCAAAGGAGAGAAACATTAATGCCAGAGGTGACTCTTGGGTGACTCCAGGGTGTGGCGAGCAGGTGGGGGGACAGCTTCGAATCCAAGTGCTGCTCCAACAGAATGTTGGAGCTGAGAAAGCTCTTAGGGGCCATCTGCTCTGACCCTGCTTTTAAAAGGTAAAGAAACTGGGGAGCCCAAATGTGAGGGATTTGCTCAATCAGGGCCAGACTTGGGGGGCTCTGCCTCCCTCCCCAGAGACCTTTCATTACATCCTGTTGAGTGTTTATTGGTATGTGATTGTGTGTGTGTGTGGGGGGGCTACTTTGTCTTTTAGGAGAGCAGCTCTCTACTGCTATTTCTCATGTGTCATCACAACCTTTCAAAATCAAAGAAGTCAGGGGGCGCCTGGGTGGCTCGGTCAGTTCTAAGCGTCTGCCTTCGGCTTGGGTCATGGGTTCGAGCTCCACATCAGGCTCTCTGCTCAGCAGGGAGCCTACTTCTCCCTCTTCCTCTGCCTGCCACTCCCCCTGTTTGTGCTCTCTCTCTCTGTCAAATAAATAAATAAAATATTTTTAAAGAAAACTAAAGAAGTTGGAAGCTATGAGAACATAGCCCATTGCCTAGAGTCACTTAGAATTTTCGAGGATGTCATGTCTAAGTTAGAATTCTCCATGTTGAGGTAAATTGGAGGCAAAAAAAATCCTTGAGCTCTGGATAGACACAGAGGCCAGCCCATGTGTGTGTGTGTGTGTGTGTGTGCATGCACACACATGTGTGAGTGTGCTGGGGTAGAGTAGAGGCCTGAGCTCAGGCTCCCCTAGAATCAAGACTTGGCTATAATTACTATTAGTCGATCTCAGCTGGGCCAGGGGAAGAGCAGAAAGAGAACAGACCAGGTACCAGGAGACCGTCCATCCACTCAGCTGTAACATCTTAGCAGGAACCTGGGGGCTGGTCCTACTGACAAAAAGCAGCCATTTTTTAAAAATCTCCAGGTCAAAACCTTCAGCTTAAAGTAACAAGTGGTGACCTATGTGAGAGGCAGGAAAATAGATTCAACTATCAAGCACATGACAGCCCCTTCCCGCCTGGAAGTGGTCTGTGCTGTACTTCCATCCCTTAACCTGCCCTGTGCTCCACTGGAACCATCTCGCCAAGGTCAGCTACAACCTCCTCATGACCACACCGGTTAACACTCCAATTCCTCATGGAACTGGACCCCGTTGCCAGCTCCGTCCCGGACTCCTGGCATCCCTTGCCCTTGTGGCCAAGCTCTCCTCATTGGCTTCATTCCTCTATCACCCATTCTCCTCGGCCTCCTTCTTGACACCCTCCCCATCTTCTAATCCACTCGCTTCACACCCAAACCCACCCTCTCTGGGTGATCTTGCCTATCCTGTGACCACCTGGAGGGTGGACGACCCCTACTTTGGCCTGAACTGTATCCATTCCACATTCATATATCAAAATCCCAACCCCCAGGACCTCGTAATAGGACTGTATTTGGAGACAGGGACTTTAAAGAAGCAATTAAGGTTAAATGAGGTCTTTGGGTGGGTTCCAGTCCAACATAACTAACACCCTTGTAAGAAGAGAGTAGGACACAGATACACACAGACAGGAGACCACGTGAGGACATGCAAGAAGACAGCCGTCTATAAGCCAAGGGAAGAGTGCTCCAAGGAACCAACCCTGTAGACATCTTGGTCCAGTCCATGCTATTTGTTACCACAGCCCCAGCAGACTAACACAACCCCTCAATCTCTACCTCCAGCCTGTGCCTCCTGCCCGAGTTCCAGTACCAGCTGCCTTTCAATACCTCCACGTGAGGAACCTCAAACCCGAGTTCCCAGGCTAAACTCATCATCTTGCTCCGCATACCTGCTGTGCCTCCTGGATTCTTCACCTCCATGGGAGTGCTCTTTCTGCCTCCCGCTTCTGACTCCCTCAACTCCACACTCAGCTGCCAAGTCCTACTGGGTCCTCATCTTAAGTATCTCTTGAACTTGTGCCCTAAAAAAGTGGGCTTGGCTCTGTATTTCAGCCCCTTGAGTACCTCTCCAGTCTATGCCCACTCTATCTCCTTCTCTCCCACATCCCCCTCCCAGCTCTGACTCTGGTCAGAGCTCTCTCTGCCAGGCTCCCTTGGGACTTGGCGGTTGTTATGAACTACTTCCTTGGCTCCTGGCTGGGCCATCTGCACTGGCTACTGTCTCCAGTGTCAAGTCCCAGAGCAGGCTGCTTAGTCTGTTGGTTTGTTGAGGAGAAGAAGGGGATACCCAGGTTTCCCAGCTGAAGCCTGAGAGGAAGGCATGGGTTGTATCTCAGTCCCTGCCACATCTTGTCCCATGACCAGCATGGAGGGGTCACCCCCCCTAAGAAGTAGAGAAGGGAAAGCCTGAGAATTCTAGAGGCACGAGGGCTAAAGGGAAAATCAATCCTTGCAGCAGGTGGTTGGAATGTTATTCTGTGGTCTCAGGAATTACCCTGGAGTTTCGAATGCTGACCCCACAGGAGGCCTCAGTCAACACGCCTGGCACTGAACAGAATGTAAGATGCTTTCTGAACCCCACTTGGGGTGAACAGGGGTCTAGACTTGCCCTCTAGCACTGGTGGGGAAGATTGTAGCTGGCTGAGCCAGGCATAGGTGGCATCAAAGGACTCCGAGTCTGGGACATTTCCATGAAATGTCCTTGTCCCAAAATAGTCCTACTTTCTTGGGCCAAGGCTCAGACAGTTGTTTGCCAATTATTTGCCAATCAAACTCAGTACTGGTACTGCAGGGATCAACGCCGACTCCCATCATAGCTGTGCAATTCCTTTCTTACCACCAACTGGGAGATCTGGGAATCTATTTCCACCAAACACCATACCTCTGAGTAAGGGGGCCTTCAAAATGTAGGGCTTTGCCCACTGGCTTCATGCATTAAAAATTCTGAGGTAAGGATTTTAGACCTGGTTCTAAGTAACTGTATTCTTCTTTTATCACTGACTAGGTGCCACTGGGGACATATTTTAATACTGAATTAGATAATTTATGTGTGTTACCTGATATAATCCTCAGATTCAACTTCAAGGTCAGTATCTCTAACTTTCTTTTTAGATGAGGAAACTAGGGCTTAATAAGTTTAAATGACAGGCTCAAGGTCACAGCTTAGAAGTGGCAGAGCCAGCATTCAAGGCCAGTCAACTGGATAGCCAATCCCACTCTACCATGTTGGGTCAGTAATGCTTACATCATTCACTATTTCAACTGTGCAGAGGGGTCTACTCATATTGAATGATAAGGTGACCATGGAGGCACTCGAAGACCAAGGACCTTGAACCATAGATTTGACTCCCATAGACTTAGTGATTACCAGGCATTTCAGGGCTGCTGCATGCTACCCATCCATCCACGTGCCCATCCGTGCATCTGTGTATTCATGAAACCAATTATCCATCCATCCATCCATCCATCCATCCATCCATCCATCCATGCATCAATCCATCTCTCCAGTCAGCCAGCCAGCCAACACGCTTTTCGTTCATTCCCAAAACATCACTATCAGTCAGAAGTCATCCTTTCTACCCTCCATCATCTGGATCCACATTCCTTGTGTGTTACCTTGGGTGGCCAGCCCAATGCAAAGTTAGCCCACCCGCTTGGTTGTGAAGAAGCCATTGTAAAGGGAATCCTGGGCACCTGCTACAGCTCAGTGCAGTCGAGAGTTAATGCCTTCCCAGAGCACCCAACCTCCCTTCTCACCCAGATGTCTGCCAACCCCAGGCAGTTCCTCTGAGCTTCACTGACCTGCTCAGGAAGGGATGAGACCACAGTATCCTTGGGGCAAGGAAGAGCTAGAAAGGTCAGCCCACTCCCCTATTCAGGGGGCCTGCAGAGCCCCCCAGGGCTGTCAGTGGAGCATGACCTACCAGTCAGCATCCTCCCTTTATTTTCTGAGGTTGAGCAGGGGCGAGGAAGATGCCAGTACCTCTTCCAGGGTGGAGGGGAAGGAGACCTCCTGCAAGTGGAACTGGGGCACACACTGCAGGGTGACAGTGAGGATCACTCCCAGGCAGCCCAGGTGCACCCGCGCCGCCTGGAACACCTCTGCGTTGCTGGACTCGGAGCACTCCAGAATGGTCCCATCGGCCGTCAGCAGGGTCAGCGCCACCACCTAGCCGTGGAGAGCAGTGCTTCAGAACCCCGGTGGCATTTCCCTTAGACCCCAGCTGAGGCCTTCCCTGCCCTGTATGTCCTGGGAAGCCAGGAGGGGAGGTGTCTATCCCCGGAAGATCAATGCCACCTGGCCACAGGGCAATGGGGAACCAGAGGCTCTGTCCAGCAGCATCAGCCCCCGCGCTCTTACCCCTGGTGCCCATTTCCAGAGGAATCCTCTTTTCTCACCGGTTTAAGTACTTCTCCACACCCTGCTACCTGCTAATTCAGATGGAAATTGCTTTTGACATGTGTAGTTGGTGGCTGGGGGCTCTGGGTGAGAGAACGGACAAAGCCGAACTAATTCCCATTAACAGCGACCAATTCCAGAGGGGAGAAATTGGCAGAAATGGGGCACAATGGCCATCTGTAGGAGTGAGGGCATCAGAATCATTTTTGTAGAAACCAGATTTTGTTCATGATCCAGAGCTGTGAGTAAGAACTGGCCAGTGAAACCCCTCGGCAGGGTCCAGCCACAGATAAAGGTAGGCACTTCTCTACTAGCTGTGTGACCTTGGGCATGTTACCCAACCTCTCTGTTTCCTCATCTGCAAAATGAGGACAATAACTGTCTCAGAGACAGTGTGTGCCATATCCAGCTGAGTATCTGCTGTACAGGGGACGTTGAAATGTCAATCCCCCTCCCCTTGATCCCGGCCCTTGGCATAATATAAAACAGCAGGCCTCTCCCGCTCCTTTCCAGCTGAGCTCCCTAAGAAAAGGGGATAGGAAATCTGTGCATTTCGATTTGTGGTCACCCAGAATTATTTCATACTCTGCTGAACATCCCCCCCGAGCTTGGAGAGAGTCGTGGAATGTCCACAGAGGGCTCCAAGTGCCAGAGGATCAGGTCCCACAAAGACCAGCATGCTTTGCTGTGGCAGCTCTTGCCTGTGGGAGGGGCCGAGCGCAATGAACACAGGTGCCCTTGGTTGGTTTCCCCTTTCCTGGCTCAGGCCAGGACACCCTTTACCTGCCTGGGGATTCTGCGGGGCTTTGTGGTAGAAAGAGGGAAGGGAGAAGGACAAGAGCAGCCAGAGTCTGTGCACAGTGGTGATGAGAAAGCAAAGTTTTAAGGCCAAGTGTGAACTAGGTTTCCCATATGGTATACAAGAAAATAAATATTTTTTTTTTCCCATGTGGTATACAAGAAAACAAATATGTATTTTTTTTTTTTTTTAAAGAATCTCTTGGAAATTGCTTTTGGGCTGTTTTCCTTTGATCTCAGAGCCACTCTGAGACCAGAGCACATGGGATCCAGTCCCCAGAAGTCACATGCAGGCAATGCTTGCTGGGGCATCTGCTTACCTCAGGAGAGAGCCACACACCTGGGTAGTTGACTAGGGATCACTTAAGTGACCCCTGTGGTCCAATCCCCAGCCATCCTGAAATTATTTTACAGCACAGAGTGGGAGCTTCAGAAAGGCCCCTGTCTTACAAGCAAAACCCATCACAAACGTTTATTGAGCACTAACTGTGTGTGCTCTTTTAAGTACCCCGGATGCATTGCAGTTGTGACCACCCCCATTTTCCAGGTGAGCAAACCAAGGAGACCAGAGGTAGAGACAGGGATGTCTCCTGGCCCCAACAGTGAGCGGCCGGCCTCCCGGGGGCACACAGCTGGGCCTGTCAGGAAGTCCCTCTAACAGCAGCTCCCAACACAGAAATCACACATTGTCCTCGGCTTAGCCACGTAGGTAACATTGGTCCTCCTGGCTTCTCTCTGAATTACAGAAGAAAACACGGAGGTCTGGAGAATTTAAAGAAGTTGCCTACAGGCACATGCCTACTGTATATGGGAGGCAGCTTTTGAACCCAGATCTGAGTCCCGAGTCTGGTGGGTAACCAGTTCCCCAGACCGGTCTCTCCTGAAATTTAAGAAATGCTTTTCAATGGTGATCAGGGGCAGATCTGGGCCCACACCTGCTGGACTCCACTCCAGATGGCCCCAGCTCCAGTCCTGGCCCCTCCCCTCCCTTGCTAACCTCGGGAGACCTCTTGCTCTGTCTGGCTCAGAGGGGATGGAAGCTCTCGCCCTACTTGCCCTTTTCCACAGGGTGGCCTGGACATTCCTGAGAGGTAGGGGTGTCTCATCACTGGTGTCTGTTGCAGACAAATGAAGCTTAAAGGAGAGAGAGTGGGTGGAAGGCACCTGCTAGAGGGAGGAAGCTGGGTTGGCTGAGACCCACGTGGAGCTGAGCTGACACTGCCCACAGAGCTCCTGATTTCCTGGGGCTGCCTGGAAGAGGTGTTCATCCCACCCCCCACCCCATGGCCATCAGTGGCAGTCAGTGGAGCAGCCAAGTGGGGGGACTCACCTGGGTGGCCAGGATGCCGTGTTTGATCCCAGTGTTGTGCGTTCCAGACCCAATGACGCCCCCTGCGGTCACATCTGACACAGCTCCCAGGCTGAGCTCAGCAGGAGGGAGTGAAAGGAACACAAGGGACTGGCGGTTAGGCTTCCCTGGGACCATACCCTCTCTCTCCCCTGGGCTGCAGGATGAGGCCCCTCAGAGCAGAATAATAAATTCATCTCTTGTCTAGGCTCTGGCCCCAAAATGTACCGTGACCTAGTTTGTCTGACGTGGCGGCCCTTCCCTTCTCTGAGCCTCTGCCTCCTCGTCTCAGGGGCCTGTCAGTTAAGCTGGTGGGGGCATGGTCCAGCTCTGAGGTGGCCTGGCTGCCCAGCTCTGGGGTTTCTGCAGGGTGGACCTTCCCTTTCCACGGGCCGCATCTGCCAACAGTATCTTCCCCACCAAGCGAAGGCCCAAACGCTCCTGCGAACACCTCTAGCCCCAGCCTGTCAAGGCCCGCAGAGTCCCTGAGGGAGTGACCTGGTTCGAACGGCTCACACAGGTGACCCAGGAAGGTATGAGGAGGCAGGAGCTTCCCTGAACCCACAGGAGAGGAGGAGGAAGAGGAGCTGGTCACCTCTCGGGGTCCCCAGGATGAGCCCAGGTCTCTCAGCCCAGAGTCCTGGGCCCTGGAAGGAACACTAACAGCACTGCGTGTGAACCCGGGGACCAGAGTCCCGAGGGGGAGCAGGAGCCCTCTAGAGGCAGGCTCTGGGGGCAGGAATTAGAAAGATGTGCCCAGAACTCAGGGTCAAGGGAAAAGCGTGCTCAAAAATGCTACTTCTTAGAAGCGTCCTCTGACACATCCCAGCCACAGCTTAAAGGAGAAGGAAACCGATATTTATTTTACTAAAGGCTCTGGGGTGTCACAGGGGTGGGAGCAGTGTGTGCTACCCAGCATCATCACGACAGAGCAGCCCACGGGAGAAACAGGTTCAATGGCTGAAGCCGTGTGCCCACCACCTCACGCACCCAGGCTCCCCGCACACACTGAGGGTTTCTGAGGCAGGTGGGCCCTGACTCCCAGAGGCACTGCAGGACACCTGCGGTGAAGGCAGGGATTAGGAAGATCAGCCTCAGACCTTCCTCTAGAGGCGATGAGACCTGGGGGGCTGTCCTGGCAGAACAGGGAGAGGACGAAGAAACCCATGCCTCTCCAACCTCCCCTCACTCACCCCCATTATCACGTTTGTCTCTAGCCTTGTCTCTCTGTCCACATGAGTTGGTTTACTTCTGAAAATACCAGAATGGATTTTCTTTTTTAAAAGAAAGATTCTATTTACTTATCTGAGAGAGAGAGAGAGAGACAGAGTAGGAACAGGGGGGAGTGGGGGAGGGTCAGAGGCCGAGAGAGAAGCAGACTCCACGCTGAGCAGAGAGCTTGATGTGGGAGTAAATCCCAGGACCCTGAGATCGTGACCTGAGCCAAAGGTAGACTCTTAACGGACTGAGCCACCTAGGCATCCGGAAAATACCAGAATGTTAAAAGAGGATCATGGAATCCTGCTCTCAGGAAATCCTCCAACGTGAGGAAAGGCATAGCACAAAGACGTGCATCACAGCCTTATGTCGAATTGTGACCACCTGAGAAGGACCTCAGTGCCCACAAAGAGGTGGTTCATGGAATTCAATGTGTCTCCTCTTCTCCACGTAGCCTACCAGACTAAAAAACAATATGGAAATGGGCCTGTGACCACTGTGTTCAAAGAAGTAAACTGGATTACAGTGAGGCCCTGAGGAAGAGGGGTCAAGGGAGGAAGGGTTAGACTAGCCTCCGAGAAACTGGAGAGAACACGGCCAGAGGAAAGACCACCTCAGAACCTGAGGAGCGAGGTACCAGCAGAGCCAGAAGGTCAGTGAGCACAGATTTTACTGAGCCGTTACATGGGCCATCGTTAACTCATCCAGATCTCTGAGCGCCCTGTTTTCAGACCCATTTTCTACACCTGAGGCCCAGACGGGTCAAGGAGCTTGACTAACAGGGAACAGCAACATTTGTACCCAGGCCCTCTGCTTCTGAAGCTGGGGTCTACACCAAGCTGCTGCCCTGCCTCCTCCAGTCCACCACATGGGGGAGTATTCCAGAATTTTCCAGATATGTGACTTTGGGAAGCCACTTAGCCTCAGACCCCGGCTTCTTCCTCTGGAACGAGGCTTCTATTCCTCACCGGTCAGGCACCCAGCGCAGGGCACCCACCCTCTCTGACTCAGCTCTGTTCTTCTCTTCAGCCCCCCAGCCAGATACTCCTGGAGTCCCCACAAGCATCCTTAGAGCTGTCTACCCAGGCTCCTATGCGATATACAGGGTAAGACTCCTGACTCCCTCTGAGTTACAGAAGGGCCCCAGGCAAGCATCCACTTGAGGAGGATTGGGTCCCCGGAGAGGAAGAGAGACAAACCATGAACAAGCCTCAGAGTCCAGAAGTTAATGCCCATCATGACTAAAACATGTCTCCTCCTGTCATCACTGGTCACAGATTCTGTCCCACTATCTGCTCAGGGCACCTGTGTGCCCCCCTCCTCATCCAGGACTTTTGCTTGTGCTGTTTTCTCTGCCTGAATCCCCTCTTTCCTCTTTTTTCCTGATTTATACCTGGTTACCCTTTAGGACTCAGTCCAGGGGGCCGTTCTACAGGCCCCCTGATTCCTATCCCCTCATATGTTCCCCTGTCTGCCAAGGCTGAGAGCCCCACAGTGCCCCCAGATACTTCTCTGACTTGAATCCACTGTCTTGCATTAAGTTTATCATTTGGGGTGTTGGTCTGTCCCTTGACAGGAGTTCCTAGGGTGTTACTCATCTTTGCCTCTTAAGGGCCTGAACAAGACCTACACATAGTAGACACCTCATAAATGTTTGAGTTGCCATGATGTTTGGAGAAGCAGGAACAGAATAGATGATTTCCAGAGTAAAAAGATGTAGCAGTGCCTCCAGGCCTGTGGTAAGAGAGCTCAGGCAAATGGACCACCCATGCTTAAAAACAAACAACAGGCTTCCGTGAGTGCAGTTTCCAGCTGCAAAGGGACTGCTACCCCACTATCCAAAACACCTGTCATCTTTATCCAATGGTTGAAATTCTACAGTTAGACATTCAATACTTTGGCTACATCTGACACCTGTTTCAGTGGAAATCCCCCAATATTAAATCCAGGTGATGACTGACACATTTGCTAGGGAGATGAGTACACCCATAGGTAAAGATGCCCCAAAGTCCTGTGGCTCCGGTAGCAGGTCCTTCGGTTCCTCTGCATTTAGTTGGCATACCCTTCTGTCTGGGTCCCTACAATTGTCTATTGTAAGTTTTAAGAAAAATTTAATCCACAGTTTTCCAGCCCCTTTACAAGACTCTTCCTTAATGCCCGGCTCATCTCTGACCTGTTTCTTTGTATTCTCACAAGACAGTCCCTGAACTCATGGGGGATGGGAGACAGGTACGCCACAAAGAAAAGAACAGGGGTCCAGAGAAAGGGGGTGTGCCCTGGGAAGTGTTTCTCTCTCTCCTGCCAGATCCTTGAGCGTCCAGCTGAGACCCCAAGCAAGGGGTGGAGGGCAGCATTGGCCCATCAGGAATGGGAGAAGTGGCTCTTACTTGGACAAGGCCAGGCCATGCTTGCCCAGCTGTGGGTGCAGGTCAGCCAGGAGGATGCCAGCCTCCACAGTCACCTGCTTCTTCTCTATGTCCACCTGCAAGAGACCAACATAGGCTGGGGTCAGCTAGGCTCTCACCCAGCCCCCACCTGGAAGCCACTGCCCCTCGAATAAGAACGTATCTGTCCCAGCCTGCAGTCAGCTCAAGCCTCCGCTTGCTGCAGGCAACCAAAGCGAGGATAGGCAGAGCTCTGGATTTGCTGGAGTTCTGGGAATACCGTCATCCCCCCTATCTACAGGGTATGCTTTCCAAGACCCCCAGTGGATGCCTAAAAATGCAGATAACACTGACCTTTACATAGACCATGTTTTTCCCTACATACACACACTTATGATAAAGTTTAATTTGTAAATTATGCACGGTCAGAGAATAACAACCATAACTAAAAGTTAAATAGGACAATTATAACAATATACTGTAATGAAGGTTACGGGACTGCAGTCTCTCTTAAGGTATCTTATACTGTGCACAGCCTTTCTCGTCCTGTAAGGATGTGAGATGGTAAAATGCCCATGTGATGGGAAGAAATGAGGTGAAGGACATAGGAACTCCCACATAGGATTAGGCTACTGTTGACCTTCTGATGATACGTCCTTCTGTCCTTCTATGCCCTTCCAATCATCTGCTTTCCAATGGCAGTTTACAGTGGGTTACTGAAACCACAGAGAGCAAAACTGTAGGTAAGTGGGAGCTGCTGTGTTCTGTGGAACCTCTTCTTCTTGCAGGGGAAGGAAAGGAGGAGCAAGGAAGAGAACGGGTTCACTCAAGGTCACTGGCAGAACTGGGTTAGAGTTCAGGTCTCCTAATGGCCACTACTGTGCTTTCTCCCGATCTCACCACACCCCCCAGACCAGGACGGTGGGATTCCCATAGAGCCGTGCAGAGTCGCCAACTAGGGAGGGTCTAACCCTGCAAGGGGCTTGAGTTGCTAGATGGAGTCCAAATTCTCCACTTACTCTCAGCTGGGGAAGGTCTGAGGCAAAGACTGGGAACTGGCAGGGGACGGGAGGTTCCTGCCATGGGCGAGGAGGGCACTAGAAGATTCCTGGCAGCCTTGGGAGGTTAGAGCAGAGTCTCTTCTTTCACAGGGAGGCGCACCAAGTTCAGGGACTTGAAGTCACTCCCCCAAGGTCACGTGAGCCTGGGAGGGGGGTGGAACTGAGAGGAGTGCTCTGTGTGACTCCAGAGCACAAGCTCATTGCACCAACCCTGAGCACAGAGCCGGGCAAAATCAATTGTTGGGGGCCAGTCCTCACTAATTAGCAATCAGAGTTAATTACTGCCATGACTGACATCTTGACCAGCGTGGAGACTGTCAGCCTGAACAAAGAAGGAAATAATAGGAATTCAGAACCTCTGCTGGCAGGGCTGGGTGGAGAGGAGGTTACTTGGCAAAAACTACAACCCGGGGCAGCGGGCCCTGGCAGGGGAGAATAGGAGCTCTCCTATCCTCAGGCACCTGTCTGGCCTCTTCGCCCTGGCAGGTGTCCAGGAGGCCTGGGTGGGGCACTCCCCAAGTGCTGGCTGAACTGCACAGATGGTATCTCAGCACAGTGCTGGTGTCCGACTCCTGAGTTTGTACCCAGCTCTGTTACTGATTGGCTGTGCAACCCTAGGCAAGTCGCTCACCCTCTCAGATCTTGTTTCCCCATATGTAAAACGAGCTAAGCATCCATCCTTCCGGATTTGTCACTGCGAGTTCATCTTGGTAGGGTCTGACTTGCAGTTACAGAAAAGCAGAGGGGGGCCTGACGGAACGGGGTGAACATCCTCCCTGTGGCCACAAGGAGGCGCGCGCACACCTGACAAGAGGCCTGAGGCGGCCCACGGAGGGCTAGGAGGAGGGGTGATCACGGGCAGTTAGGAAGTGGGGTGTCACTTTGGATTCGGGGCAGGGACGGGATCAGGCCTGATGGCAGAAGCTGAGGCGTTTCCTGGGGCTGGGGTGCAGACTGAGGCTGCGGGCCAGCAGAGGTGGGGAGCCGAGGTCTCTGAGTACCTGGAGAACCCGGTTCATCTTGCCCATGTGGATCATGAAGCCATCAGTGCAGGCGATGTCTGACGGCGAGTGGCCACCGCCCACCACCTTCACCCGCTTGTTCTGCTGCCTGGCGAGGGCCAGCACCTGCCAAGAGGATTCCCGAGTCAGCCCCAGCTCCTGCCCTTCTCCCTCAGGCAGCTGAGACCTGGCGGGGCCGCAGCGGGGCCGGCCGTCCAGGCTTTGCACCCCTGGCCTCCAAGGCCCCTGCCTGGCTGAAGGCCGCTGTGCACTCCACTCAGGAAAGGGAGCCAGAGTGCAGGACCAGGAAGTAGGCGGGACGGAAAACCGAGGAATCAGCCTAGGGTGGGGTCCCCGTGCGTTCTCCTCGCAGAGGCTGGGGGCTCTTCCGGGTACACCTGATGGCATTCTTCCCCAGCACAAAACCTTTCAAGGGCACCTGAACGCCACAGGTGCCTCATCTTGGCCTACTTGGGCTCGGCGGCCTCCCGAGCTGGAATGAAGACCCCTGGGGCGGACAGTGGCTTGATTTGACTTGGTACCTGCCTGAGTCCATACCATGTCCAGGCCCACTAGTCTCTGGTGATCACTGAATAAAGAAATATATCAATGCATGGTATTGCTCAAATGAATGCATTCCCTTTCACCCTCGGGTCCCAGCTCAAAACCCTCACATCTGGTCCATGGAACACTGGTTTGACAACGGGTACCACAGGGGTTCCATGAGCAAGTGAGACTGGGAAGTGCTGTCTTCACTGGCTCCTTCCTCCACCTGGGATGCCTGCGACACGTTTAAGACTACAGGCTCTCCAACAAAGAAATCTGTTTAACATCATCTTCTGTAAGCCTCCTGACCATACAACCTAGTTTTAGGATCCTATTAGCCCTCCGGGGAGACATCAGTCCACAGTGGCCTCAGCCTGCTAGGAATTCACAATTGTGTAGGCTAGTACAGCTGAAGGAGGCCTTGGCCTATAGCCATCTCAGCATACGTCCAGCTTTTCCCTCAGCTCAGAAGGATGACAGTTGCCTCGGCATTCAAGGCCCTCTGCTCCCACTTTCCCAGCTTTCCTCTTCTGCCCTCTGCCCACTCCTCCCCTCCAGGCACATCTGTCCCCACCCCTGACCTGTCCAGTGCCTCCCCAGGCCATGCTCCTCACTTTCCTTTGCTCACAGTGCCCTTCCCCAGCCCCCTCTGGAGCTTTTATCCATTCTCCTGGGCCCAGCTCAATCACTTTTCCTGTGTGTAGCTTTTTCTGCAGGAGAAAGTAGGGGCTTTGAATCAGACAATCCCTGTGTGAATCCTGGCTCTGATACCTTTTGATATAGGAAAATAACAAAGCCTCTATTCGCCTCAGTTTACCCATCTGTAAGACAGAATAATTGCAAGCAATTATAAATATGCTGTGAAGGAAACAAGCAAGGGGCAGAGACAGAGAACACTGGGGCCGTGCTGCAGAGAAGGTGGTATTGGAACCCACTGAGGAGCTGAAGGTTATCCTGAGACCTAAAGGATGAAAAGGAGTTAGTCATGTGAAGAGTGAAGGGACAAGCATTCTTGGCTGTGGGAACAGCAAATACCATGGCCCTGAGGTAGGAAAAGGTTTGGTTTGTTTTAGGAACAAAGGGTGGACCAAGGCCAGGTGATACATGGCCTTGGGAGTCAAGTTACAGTTTTACTCCACAAACAATAGGGAGCCTCTCAAGGGCTTGAAGCAGGGGAGTAGCCCCGTCAATTTACATGAACAAAAAACGTTTCTACTGATGTGGAAATTACATTCCAAGGAAGAAAGAATCTAAGCAGGGAGTCCAGGAACAAGGCCACCCAGGTCATGTCCTGGTGGGTGAGGAAGGGACTGGGTGGACTGGGCATGGAGAGCAGCAGCGGTGCTGAAGAGAAGGGAATGGATTCCAGAAACTTCTGGAGCAAGACTTGCTGTTGCCAAATAAGGGAAAGAAAAGACGTGCCCCACTTCTCGGCTTCCAGTTTGAGCAAGGGGGTGCCTCACGCAGAGAAAGGCATAAAAGAGGTTGAAATAAAAAACAAAGGAGTGTCAGAACACTGGAAGTGTAGTCTGGGTCATGAAGTCTGGGATGACCTCGAGACACATAAGGAGAACACCCAGAGGCGAGGTCTGAGCTGGAAGTGCATGCAGTGCTGGTAGCCAGTGGTGGCCCGGTCAGTTGTAACAGGGAGCCTGGACTGCCTGGCCAGTGGTTCCGGGTGGGAGGTTCGTGGGGCGGTGGCCCTAGCCAGGCACATCCCCAGTCCCTTCCTCCTCTCCGGGCCAGGGCCTGGTCTCCAGCCCTGAATGCGTGCTTACCTCTCTGACCTCCTCCACGGACGTGGGCTGATAGTACATCTCTGGGCAACAGCCATAGGTCCTAGCCCAGTTCTGGAACTTGACTCCTTTGTACCCATGGACCTGTGAGAGGAAAAGAGCTGGGTGGCCACAGACTCATGGCTGCAAGCTGCCCAGAAGCCCTGCCACGCTCCCGCCATCGTAGGGTGGGAGGCTGGGGTCCGGGTGCCAAGCCAGGCTCCTCTGCCTGGGTCACCCCTCAGGGCCGCTGGGAAGATGCCACATGCGTGGCATGTCTGAACCCAAGCAGCTCCGCGTGGGACTCCCTGTGATCTCCCTTGACTCCTGGCGGCCACAGGGCAGATCACGCAGGAAACGTCCATTCTCAGTGGAAGTGACGGGGTCAGGCGTGGAGCCAGGGAAAGCAGGTTTTGGCTCTCCTGTCCCCTCTCTGGCTGGGGCACCTCTCAGAGGGACCCAGCAGAAAGTGGACACCACTGAGCATGGAGACTGGGGAAGGGGCAGCCCGAGCTCGCCTGGTGGCCCAAGAAGGACTTTGAGCTGCCGGTCACCTCTCCCACCAGACTTCTCCTTTCGGAAAGAGCCAAGTCTGGGAGACTCCACAGCAGCCTTCCTGGCATCTGCACCAAAGCAGGGAGCACTGAGGATAAGCTTCCTATTTGCTGCAAGCGACCTGTGTACCCAGCACTGTATTGAGATCCTCTATACATCGTATCTTACTTAGACCTTCTAATAATGCACAAAATAGGTAACAGTACTCCCATTTTCAGGAGCCAAAATGGAAGTTCAGAGACGTTTAGTAACTTCCCCAAGCACACACAGCAGTCAAGTGAAGACACCAGAGTTCAACCCAGGTCTTCCCCTCGCACGCTTTCCCCAACACCCCAGTGCCACCCCTAGAGCCTCAAGTCCAATTCAAGAGGGTCCCTGTGGCCTCCCCTCAGACCCAGACGTGACCTAATTTTGTCCTCTCCTTCCTGGTTCCCTGGCCCAGCCTGAGCGCCGCCCTCCTGGGCTGACCATACCATGGCTCCAGGAGTGGGTCAGTGGCCTCAGGCTTCCTCAGGGAGCAGAACGCCCAGTAGTAGGGTGCAGAGGCGAGGTGGAACGAGGGTCTGGAGTAGACAGCACCAGCAACCTCAGTGCTCACCGCGGGCTCTGTATCTTCTACTGCATACCAAGGGGCTTGGGGCTTCTGGCAAAGGTGGGTAAACAGTGTTGCGACAGGCTCCACCCAGACAAACAGCAGCTCAGGCCTGCCCCCTGCCTGGGGGGGCCTTCCCAGCCGGGGAGGCGAAGAGCTGTGTTGAGAGGCCACTGTTCTGTTGCTGGAGGCTGCTTGAGCTCTGAACTCAGCTCTAGGCATTCTGGAACCAGAGGACCCTGCCGTTTCAAAACTGGGTCCCTAATTCCATAGGTCAGGGGAGGCTGTGATGTGGGGATCCGTGGGGGTCTTAAATAGGGGCTCCCTTGGTCTGTACTTTGAGGAAGGTCCATGTGGCGTCCTGGGATGGATGGGCTCTGTGTCTGTGTTACTTAGCTCATTTGTCAGGGTTAGGGCATGAATACAGTAAGCGGTCCATCGCTCTAGGGAGACGACAGGACAGGAAGCTGGTGGCTTAGTACAAGCTGGGGGAGGGGAGACAAGAGCCACTCAGCCCAGGCAGAGTCTTCTAGCAGGGGCCTTCCCTTCCCCAGGCTTTAGGGCAGACAGACCCGGGTTCCTCATCCGCGCTTTGCTGTTTGTCTCTGCGCATTTTGTTTTCCTCCTCAAGAAAGTTGGGGCACTTTGGCCTAATTCTCTAGGTTCATATAAAGTTTAGAGCAGACGGATAAGGAGCATCGGGATGCCATGTGAGCTTGAAAGGGTCACAAGCTCTTGCACCTGCCCCAGTAGTGAGCTTGTTGGTGGCAGGGACACTACTGTCTTCTTGCCAACCCTTAGCTGGTGTCTGGCACAGATCCAGCGCCCAAAGCACATTTGTGCAATGAACAAATAGACTGGCCATGGAGCGTCTTGGCTGATCAGATATCTCCAAACCAAGGGCTGGGGTCTAGCGGGAAGCCGGAGCAACAGCTCTGGGGTTGGGGAGGGAGAAAGGCCGGGCTGAAGGAGTGGAACCGGGGTCAAAGATGCTGGAGAAAAGTCCTGGAGAGGGGGAGTGTCGGAGTCACACCTGCACCTCCCAAACCAGGATTCCCACCAGGAGACCCCAGCCCTGCCGACTGCTCGATGGCAGACTCCTGGCCTCCAGGACTGTGAGAGCATCAGTCTCTGCTGCTGAAGTCACTCAGTCTTCATGAGACAGAAGAGCAAGGGCCGGCTCCTGGCTCCCACGTGTGAGCCTGGTTCGCTTGGGTGGTTCCCGAGGGAAGAGGTAGGGCCTGCACCCTGCACGGCTGTGGCTCCGTTGTCTGAGAGAAGCCAACTTGGGCCTGGAGGGTTTCCCACAGAACCTCAGACTGCCTGCCTGGGAGCGTCAGGGCTTGGTGAGGGGAACCGTGGTTGGAGGCCTTGGCACTGAGGGGTGGAGAAAGCTCCTGGTTGGCTTGGCTACTGTCCCAAAGCCCTGGAAGGAGGCCTGAGAATCTCGGCCCACAGATGGGGTGAGTATCAAGCCTTGGGGGACAGAGAGGCCCATGGCAGGGAAGAAAGGGAGCACTGAGAGTCAGCCAGGTATCACCCTAAATAACTAACTTGCTTTCCACTCACCCTTCAGCTATGTCTCCACAACTTCAGGCTGAGTGTGTCCTGTTCCCACCACAAATACCCCCATTCAATCCCAGTCAGACTCATGCTTTCTCCTTTTGGTGAATGCATTCTACTCTGAGACATTCTGGAACCCAGGTGCTATGGAGTGCAGGATGGGCCTGGAGTGTGCCTCGAACTGCCGGAGGAGCTCCCTTACCCCCCCACCCCTCGCTGAGATTTCCCAGAGCCTGGAGTCATGCACAGTTTTCTTTCTTCATCTCTTGCTAACTGCCCTTGGAGGGAAGGCTTTTCTCCTCACTCCACAAGCCAGTCACATCAATCTTATAAATTGCCTTTACTGAGATACATAAAATGGCATAGGAATGGAATATAAAAATCAGCAAAAACAGTGTATCAATTAATTCAATCTGCATTGCCACCAATCTGTGGTTGAGGGTGATGGTTTATTGCTTATTTCCTCTTGCCTGAGGGGCTCAGCTAGTTCAATAATAGCTGAGTCTTAATTTTTTCAAAACATTGGTGGGCAAGGGAAATTAATGTGATGTTTCAATGGTCACTGAAGCATGTTTTTTGACCTTTTCTCCCCTCATACTTGTTCATCAATCAGAATGATTTCCTTAATACACAGTTGGTACGTGGTAACTGACTGCTTCTCTGAAATAGTGTGACCATTTGGAAGCGTGTTTAATGATTTCTGACCTGCAGATATTACTTCTTTGTACTACTCATTCTCTTTAAAATGTGATGTGGGGCATAAAGTTCACTCAATACATAAGACAAAGAGGGACAGCAAGGTCTAAAACGTCCCCTGCTTCTGAGTCCTTTTTCCACCCGAATCCAGGAAAATTAATGGAGAGAAAGACCAAATAATCCATCTTCCTCAATCTATTCAAAGGGTAAAAAAGATTACTGCTTGGGGGCTTTCTCTGGAATTTTCTTACTCTGAGTTGCACAAAACAAGAATTGTTTCTGTCTTTGAAATTCTGACATAAGCCAAGTTGTCACACCTACTCTCCAATGCTGATACATCTCATCTCATTCTGAGGGGTTTGGCACAAACATGGAAAATAATTAAGTGCATAAGAAACACAAGTTAGGGGACACCTGGGTGGCTCAGTTGGTTAAGCAGCTGCCTTCGGCTCAGGTCATGATCCCAGTGTCCTGGGATCGAGTCCCGCATCGGGCTCTCTGCTCGGCAGGGAGCCTGCTTCTCCCTCTGCCTCTGCCGGCCATTCAGTCTGCCTGTGCTTGCTCTCTCACCCTCTCTCTCTGATAAATAAATAAAATCGTGTAAAAAAAAAAAAAACCACAAGTTAGGTCTTAACCAAGACCTTTTAGATGTGGGAGTTATTTGTAAATTGTATTATAAGGGATTAATATTCATAATATATAAAGAACTCCTACAACTCAACATGAAAACAGACATGAATTAAAATGGGCAAAGGACTTGACTAGACATTTCTCCAAAGGAGACATACAACTGGCCAACAAACACAGAAAAAGACGCTCAACATCACTAAGTATGAGGGAAACGCAAATCAAAACTATAGTGAGACACCATTTCACCATGAAGAGGGCTATGATCAAAAACTCAGAAAATGGTAAGTGCTGGTGATGATGTAAAGAAAATGAAACTCTTTGCATCGTTGATGGGAACGAAAAATGGTGCAGGTGCAGCCACTCTGGAAAAACAGTATGGTAGATTCTCAAAAAATTAAACATAGAATTACCTTATGACCCAGCAATTCCACCGCTGGGTATATAACTCAGAAGAACTGAAAGCAGGATTCAAAGAGGTATGTGTACACCATGTTCATAGCAGCCTTATTCATAATAGCCAAAATGTAGGAGCCACTCAAGTGTCAACCAACAGATGAATGGATAACAAAATGTAGCCTGGCCAGACAATGGAATATTATTCAGCCTTCAAAAGGGAGGAATATCTAACAGAGGCTACAACATAAATGAGCCTTGAGGATCTTAAACTAAGTGAAATATGCCATTCACAAAAAAGACAAATACTGTATGATTCCACTTATGTGAATTAGCTAGAATAGTCAAATTCATAGAGACTGAAAGTAGCATGGGTGTTGCTGTGGGTTAGGGAGAAGGAGAACATGGAGTTAGTGTTCAATGGGTATGGTCTATGTCTGGGACAATGAAAATGTTGTGGAGGCAAATGGTGTGATGGTCGCAAAGTGAGTGTACTTTGTGCCACTGAACTTGGACACTTGGAAACAGTTAAAATGGTAAGTTTCATGTTAGGCATATTTTACCACAGTGAAAAAAAGAGCTCTTACAGGAGTACAGACATCACTGATATTCTTTGAAAGTAGGTACCAGCCTCAGAACCCTTGTACAAAGATGACAAAATGTATTGAGGTAAACTGATGAAGTGATTCTACTCATAAATACTAAAACTGTAAGCATCTATAGTTAACCATAAATACTTCAGCTGTGTTTTTACAAAGATGATTGCATTTCTAGTCTGTGCAGCAGAAACCCACTGATGTACTTTTCCAAGTTATCCAGTTAATGCTAAGATTTGTAGAGTACTAATTTCTGGAGGTCTTCTCCTTTTTTTTTTAAGATTTTATTTATTTATTTGACAGAGAGAGATCACAAGTAGGCAGAGAGGCAGGCAGAGAGCGAGAGAAAGGAGGAAGAAGACTCCCCACTCAGCAGAGAGCCCGATTCGGGGCTTGATCCTAGGACCCTGAGATCATGACCTGAGCTGAAGGCAGAGGCTTAACCCACTGAGCCACTCAGGCACCCCAGGTCTTCTCCTTCTTAATTTAGTTCTCATAACAGGTAAACTGGGAGTCTCAGTAAGAGTCTTCTTTTTTTTTTTTTTAACATTTTTATTTTTAAGTAGGCTCCATGCCCAACGTGGGGCTTGAACTCACAACGCTGAGATCAAGAGTCGCAGGATCTACCAACAGAGCCAGCCAGGCACTCCAAGAGTCTTGTTCCATCAAGGCTTGGTATGATGGACACAGTCATGCGATTGGTCATGTGTCTCACGTGGTAGGACATCCAAATCAAGAATCTGAAATGAACCCATGAATCCATGCATCCATGCTTCCATCTCTGATATATTCAGCAAACATCTAATGAGCCTCTACAAAATAGCTGGCATCTTCTGAGTTAGGATGCAGGATGACTCACCTAGATAGGCAGCTGCCAATCTCACGGGCTCTCCTGTCTCGAGGGGCAGACAGTTAACTGAGTGTGGTAGCCAATACTCAGGAGAAACTTCTACAGCTGCTAGGAAAATATTCTACCATTTGTGGCTAGATGGATTCCTCTGAACAGCAAGGCTTGACATTTCCCACCCAAGTGCTTCGCGGCTCTAGGCAGAAGACGATGAGAGCTTGAAGCCCGGGGGAGGTGCCACACCCAGGGGAGACCAATCCAGGGAGAGACGTGGCTTCTGGACATGGCTGGGGAAGATATGGCTAGAGGGCAGGTCTGGGTCTGTCCTGAGTCTGCCCTGGTCTTCCCTGGCAGCTACTGACACACAGGAAAATTCAGATTCATATAAATTAAAATTAAATGAGAAATTCACATCCTCATGCCCATTTTTCCCATTCGGGTGCTCAGGGCATATGCGTGTATGTGGGCACAGGGTTCTGGGGTGGCAGGGTGAAAGGGCATGTGGTTCCACGGGGCTGCTGGCTTCTCCATCAGATGGCACAGGACTGAAGGTTTCTCTGGACAGTGCTGGTCCAGATCACACTGTGCCTTGGAGACTGAAGAGCAGAGGGAAACACATGCATTCAAAGGCGACAGCCCTTGACCCTGCCTTCCTCCCAGAACACAGACCCAAGCACCACTGTGGCTGTACCTTTATTAAACCAACGAGCTCCAACGTCAGCAGATGTGCCTCAAAATTAACTGCTGATTTTGCCACCAAACTGAGAATTGGTTAGTCAAAGAGAAATCACCCCCTGGCTGTCTTAGGCTGTCCCCTAGAGAACACAAACCCCTCTTAGAGATAAAGTAACACCTTTATACCTAGAGAATGAATCATACATGACTTTTCCTGTATCTGTAGTTACATGAGATTTGACTCCCTTCATTTAAAGAAAACCACTCTGGAGTAAAGCCCTTTGGGACGACGCTGCTGGTTATAAGAGTTCTGGGCAAGGTTTTGCCTGGGTTCCGAGGGCAGCGCCCAACAGAAGAAGGGCCTGAAGACTTGCTGGGGGCTGGCATGAGCCACAGCCTATAGCTTCGAGACCACCGGTGGGTCCCTGGCATCAGTCTCCAGCCACTCAGTGAGGATCTGATTCAACTCGGTGGGCCTGGAAAGGGAAGAAAGGGCAAGTCACACCTGTCCGGACATACTCCGCTTACATAAAAGCAGAGGTGAAGAAGGGCACGGCCAAGCCGGGAAAGGCCTTACTAATGGAGGTAGGTGAACAGGAAGTCCTGATCTCCTCCACCCAGGGGTCACCCCCGCCCCACAACATCTCCTTACTTCTCCATCTGTGTCCAATGTCCACACTCCTTAATGTGTCCCCTTTTCAGGTTGGGGATCTGCAAAAAAACCCCACCCAGAAAAGTCAATGGCAGAATGCAAATGGGTCTGGTCTTTGGTTAGTGCTCCCTATAGACACCCCCTG
The DNA here is from genome assembly GCF_964662115.1 of Mustela nivalis. Taxonomy (NCBI): domain Eukaryota; kingdom Metazoa; phylum Chordata; class Mammalia; order Carnivora; family Mustelidae; genus Mustela; species Mustela nivalis. The sequence goes on along the minus strand of NC_139023.1, from coordinate 148,167,264 downwards.
AAGACAATGCATCATTTAGGAAAGGAATGAGCTTTTACGGAGCTCCTCATATGTGCCAGGTAGTCTATGTGCATTGCTTTCTCTAACCTTGACTGTAATCCTGTGGGGTACAATGAAGGCACAGAGAAGTTAGGTAACCTTCCCAAGGTCACACAGACAGTGGTGGAGCTAAGATTCTAATTCAGGGCTGACTTGCACTGATACCACAAATTGCTTCTCTTCAGCATTATTAGGAAGCAGCTTGTTCACAGTCTGGAAAATTCCACACAGACGTTGACTGAGTCCCGCCCCCGCCACCCCCCACCCTTGCAGGCTGCCTCCCTTCTCCCCAGTGGTCTGCATGCAGGGCTATTCAGCCTCCCTTTTTGGACTCTGAACCCCCACAGTGGGTCACAGCAACAAGCCGCAGGGACAGAGAGGAAGTGGCAGCTTTGTCCTCCGCTCCCTCCTGACACAAGCCTTGAACTGTGCAACACAATGCAGAAAATGCTGGGGTGGGGGAATGTGGCTTTCCTCCCAGAGCCAAGCACAACCCCTTCCAAGCATAAACCTCAATGAGGCTAGCAGTCAGTTGCCAGGGCTGGAAAGGGCCGGCTGAAGAACTGGAAATTCTATAGAAACCTTCAAAGGGTAGGAACGGAGAGAATGAATCCCTCCTCCCGCCTCCTGACGGGCTCACGGCTTTCTGCAGCTCTCGGTCAGCTGGCTCTAGGGCCCACAGAGAGTGTCCTTGGCAGGATCCCACTTAACGCACTGTCTGCTGTGTCTGCTGAGGCTCACAAAGCCACAGGCAGTGTGGACGGACTGCTCCCAGCAGTTAGGCAGGATAAATGAGCCAGCCCACAGTCACCCCACCTGGAAGCCTCCCCAGCTTCAACCAGACTCCATGTTTGTAGCAGAACGAGCTTCCAAACCACAAGGTTGTCACCTGTCAATTCCCTTCAGCGGCTTATGCCCATGGATATACGAAGCTCAGCCTGGCCCAGTGGGCTTCACAGAATCTTCCAGGCTTACAGAATTCCTGCCCTTCTCCCAGCATGCCTTGCATGTTCCCTGCCTCTCACCCTGTCTCCTGTTCTCTCTGCCAGGCAAGCCTTACAGTTCACCAAGGTCAGCAAAGACCTCATTCCTAACCGTGCACTCTTCTTCATTCTCTCCTGGGTTCGGGATGAACTGCTGACAGTGAGCTCCCCAAAGATAGGCTCATCCTTCCTGTCCCAGAATCTGGCACTGTGCCAACACACTCACGTGCACAGTAAAAGCCCATGAAATGAATGAATGAAGGATTAAATGCATGCATGCGTGAGTGAGTGACAGGCTACATTAGTACAGGAGAAAGGAAGCACCAGTCATGACTGCTGCCCCCCAGAGGTGACAGTGATTCTGACCGAGAACCTGGTCAAGCCCGTGATTCAAAATCTCCTGCTGTGTCCTCAGCTGCCATCTTTTCTCCATGACGCCTGTGCCCTCTGGTGGGAAGCACCAATGACCCCAGAGCAGGACCGATCCCTTACCCAGTCTTCCATATGCTTGGACATCTCAGGAACGAGCACAGGGTCCTTCTCCGCGGTTACCATCAAGGCCGGAATCAGGATCTGCGGAAGGGTCACAGGAAGTGGGACCAAACACAGGAGGAAGGAAAGTACCCTACTTGTGCCCCTCCACCACTCAGGGTCCCCTCTCCCGCGGCAAGGACACAGTACCTTCATGGTCATGCTTTGTGCCTTCCTCCACTATTAACACTGCCCCGCTCCCCACCACAAGGGCCCACTATGGTACTGTTGTTGGTCCTGGCTTTGTTTCCCCAGGCTTTGAAGGAAGAAGGCATCGCTATTACTGCAGATCTAAAATGGTGGTGTGAGAGGGTACAAAATATGTGTATTTGTGTTGGCCCTGATTCCTGGCACAGAGCTCCTAAAATCCTTTTGTAATTTCCGAAGTGATAAGGACATTGTGAGCCATCTTGTTCTAACATTTGGTCTTTGGACCCCATCCCTGCCTGACACGGGGCTCCTAAAACCCTTGTAAATTCTGAAAGGATAGAGCACTGGGACCATCTTTTTTCTGTTGAGGCATTTCTGGGTGGGCTCCTGGATGGGGGCTGGTCACCAGAAGGACCAAGCCATGATGAGAAGCTTGGGATTTCCAGCCCCACACCCCATTCTCTAAAGAGGGCAGAGGGGTTGGAAATGGAGTTAATAATTGATTGTGGCTACATGAGTAAGCCCGCATAAAACCCCCAAATCCCTATAGGTTGGAGCATGGGAGGTGTCCACATTGGTGAACACCATCCACCCTGGGTGGGCGATACCCTCCAACTCTGCAGGCAGTGAAGCTCTCTGCCATCTCCTTTGATAAGCCGACAAATGCGCCTTCCTGAGCTCTGTGAGCCACTCCAGCAAGTTAATCAAACCTGAGCAGGGAGTTGCGGGAACCTCCGAAGGACCGCTGGTCCACCAGAAGCACAGGTGGACTGGTGACCGGCATCTGAGGTGGGGAAAGTCTTGGGGGGACCCTTGCCTGCGGGGCCCAACGCCATCTCCGGGGAAACGGTGTCAGAATGGATTTGAGTTGCAGCACACCCAGCTGGTGTGGCAGAGAATTGTTTGGTGGGGGTGGGGGGAGGGGTACCCCCAGATATTTGGTGACTAGAAGTGTCAGAGGGGTGGTGGTGCTGTGTGTGTGTGTGTATGTACGTAAGAACATGCGTGCTGACCCACTCTACGCGAATGATATTTCACAGAACAGTGAGAAGAAAACCGTAGGCCCCAAATGGTGTCACTTGGGCCAGGTCAAGTCACTAAATCGGAGCTTCATACCTAACCTAACTGCATCCTGACCTCCCCCAGAAATGCCTCATTCACGAGGCTTTGGCACTGATGAGGTCATCTGTCACACGGGCCCTTTCTGTCCCCCCACAGGAAGGTGAGGGAATGTGCTTAAGAGCCCTGACCCTCCCCCTAAGGGAAGGTGACCTTGCCAGAAACAACCCTCCCTTTTCTTTCACTTAGAACTTTCTAGCCACCCCGTCCTTCCTATTAAAACCTTTCCCTTGGTACAGTTCTCAGAGTGCCCTCTCCATGCTAGACAGGATGCTGCCTGATTCAGGAATCACTAAATAAAGCCAATTAGGTCTTCAAATTTACTCAGCTGAATTTTGGGTTTTAACAGAACATTAGAGATGACACCAGGAAGGGGGAAAGATGCCCTTGAGTGGAGATCAATATTCCTTTTCTTTGAATTCAATGAATGCCTAAAAAGGTCAGCCAGGACTCCAGAGTGAATGGGTCAGCCACAACTGCCACCAACCTGACATCAGCTCTGCTTTATTCATCACCAGTGGTGACCAGCAGGTGACCAGCAGGTGACCATCACCTGCTGGCAGATACTACCGCGGGCTGGAGAAAGCCTCCTCTAGTGTCTCGTTCTCCCTCTGCCATTATAATTTTCAAAGAGCTTCGTTCTGTCTCCACTTAAGGGACTTGCCCTGTTCCTCCCCTATGTACGGAACCAGGGGCTTCTCACTGCAGCCCTGTCACCAAACGATGAAGAACTAGGGGGTGCTCGGATGTGATTTCGTTGTGGGAACCCATCGTGGGGCTGCTGTACACTCTAGAATATTCCAAGTCACAGTGTAAACTGGTTATGGGGAAACAAGAGGAGGTGGTGGAGGGGGACGATCTGAGAGGCAGCTGTAGAAGAACGGGGTTTCCAACGTTAGCACCCCCGGCGTCACCTTCCCAAAGACTGTCATCATGCCCCTCCATGCTGGGAGAGATGTCTGCCCATTAAACCGTGGTTTTGTCATTTCAGTCAATCACAGATGAGAGAGACAAAGATAATGAGCCTTAACGGAACTACCAGTATGTGCCAGGCGCTGGTTTAAGCATTTGGCGGGCATCAATCCATTTTATCCTTACACACACCTATGAGGTAAGCACTGTTCTTGTCATTCCCATATTACAGAAGCAGCAACAGAGAACAGAGTGGCTAGGTGCCTGACCCAAGGTCACACAGGGATTAGATCCCAGGCCGAGCTGCTGCCCAGCCTGCTCTTAACTATGTGCTCCATGTTCTATTGCCTGATCCCACAAGGTCAGGACCTCATCTGTTACAACCGCCACGGGATGCCTGAGGTCCAGAACAGTGCTTGGCACACAGAGGGCATTCACGCTTTAGTGAATCAACAAGATAACCACAGCGATTGACTAAGCTGAGGAACATGAAAATGAAATTTCCCATAGGTTTTCTTCACATTCTGAATGCACCCTGGGGACCTGTCACAGGTTTCCCAGGCTACAGCATTCCTGTGAAAACTGCTGTAAGCCAAAACGGTGAAAGGTGAAGAAGCAATCACCAATAATTTATATGAAAACATTTTTGAACTTTCCCAGACCCCCAAAATCACCTCTTTTCGGCTTTTCTGATACCTTAGGAAACATCTTGCTAATGGATGCAGAAAAGAGAGCAATGTCAAGCCCAAGTGCTCAGAGACGGGGTTCAAAGCTACGGCAGGGGAGTTCCTGGGGAAGGGGTGCGGCGGGGCCCTCTGGCTTGTGAACCACCTCTCTAATGATTCACTGCGAAAGAAATGCTGAATGCTCTTTCTGCTTTTTCCCCTAAAAGCGAAAATCCTTTCAATTTCTTTCAGTCACGGAAAACCTGTTACTAATGCAGGTCTTTTGTAAAAGTGAACTTTCAAAAATGCAGGGTCTATCTCTACTCCCTCTGCAGACCCAGAGATTGGAAACCCATCTTCTGCTTGGCAAACCAGGACATGGAGGCTCAGACTGACTTGGGTGACGTGACACAGCCAGCGGCTAAAGCCTGTCTCTCTGAGAGGACCTCATGCTACTCTGTGACATGGGGGCTCCATGATCCTTCTCCCTTTTGGGAGTCTTTTGGGACTTTCCGCTGCCCTGACCTGGGGCCTTCCCCGGTGGCACTGGGGTCACCTTGCCAGACCCCTGCCCTGCCCCAAAGCCGCCCTCGGCCATTCCAAGGAAAAGTATCAGGAAAAGTCCTCCAAAGACCCCCTTGAGTGGAGGGAAAGGACAGAAAGGAGAAAGAGGGCAAGTCAGACTGCCCATCCCCCCCACTCCAGCTCAGACCCCAGGCTAGACTCACTGGACCAATGAGGAGCCCCCAAAGGGGCTCATGGCGGAGGGGTGGGGGGGGTTGGGGGGAGCGCAACCACCAGCACTCACCTTCCATCCCACAGCTTTGCAGCCCCACTTCCAGTTCAGCTCCATGTTTCGATACCAGTTCAGGGGACCTCTGGGGGCGGGGGAGATCAGGGAACAAGAACAGGAAAGCTCTCAGGAGAGGACCATGCGGCAGACCTCACCAGGAGTCAGCTCCACTCAGAGCTGCTCTTCCCAGTGGGAGCAAAGGTGTCTGCAGGGAGGAGCAGAACAGAGCCCAGGGGTCCCAGCTGGCTGCCTGACACACCGGCCATGAGTTAACGAGCGAGGCCTAGTGGAGGCATTCAGGGCTTGGCCGAGAGAGCCACTGAAGGGGGCTTCCTGAAACACACAGATGCTGGCCCTACAGGACTCCGTGTTCTTGGAGGGCAGGGAGCTTTGCTTCTTTCCCTCACCAGCCAGAAGACACTCCTCGGCCCGGGACCTCTTGGAAAGGGACTCCGGGAGTGGCTGTAGTGTGGAGGTGACCTCTTTCCAGTGGGACATAGGTGGGTGGCTCAAAGAGGCCTCTCGGGACAGGTAAGGATGACCAGGAGCTGGCCCTGAACACTCTCCCAGTCCTCAGTCCACACCTACCAACCAACACACACCAAGAACAGGAGACACTGATATCCTCCCCAGAAGACACATGCAACTTCTGAGTGTCTCTAGGCTTTTGTATTTTTCTGAGAAAGAACCCAGAGCTGTCCTCTGATCCTCTCAGGGGTTATGACTTAAAGAATGCTTTTAATCCTCTGTTCTGAGGGGCCCATCAGCACAAGGGGGAAGCAAGCTGGGTTATCCCACACTACAGCAGGCCAAGAATTTTCAGGAGTGAGCCTCCTGACAGCAGAGGAGTTCAAGCAGAAGCTGGTCACGCATTCCCAGGAGGCACAGCAGGCCTCACCCGTACCCTGACAGCAGAAGAGCCCTCTTGGCCAATTGTCTCTCTTCTGTGTTTGGGGTACTGTCGTCTTTACCTGAAACCAGACTTCTGGAACTGCTGCACATAGACCCCGATGTCCTCCTCGGTGACGATGCTGCTGGGGCTGGGCTCTTCTGGGGCCCTCACCAACAGTCCTCCTGCAAACAACCACCTGTTCGCGTGCAGCCCAGGGCCAGGAGCCCGAGTTCTGACTCTGGCACGTTCCCAGCTGAGGCTGGGCACCAAACTGCCTCTCCTGTCCCATCTTGAACTCTCGGGGAAGGGTCTCCTGCTCCTTCATTCATTCTCTCTCTGCACAACGAGCTCATTTCCTCTCAAGCTGCGAATCTGTGCCCTCGCTGTCATTCTGGAACCCAGTGATATCATGCACATGGACCTCCCCTTCCAGGACAAACTTGAGGACAAAAAATATCCCTTTCCTCAAAACCTCGCGACTTAATTCCAGGACACTATTTACTGTTTACCAGGCTCCATCGGCCTTCCAGCTACCCCCTGCCCTCCCCACTCCCGTTAGCTTAACTAATAACATCCCTCTTTAGATACCTTCTCTGAGCCTCAGAATTTTCATCAGAGTGTGCTCAGATTTTTCTCTTAGCCTGGAGGAAAATCCAGGACAGGGAGCATGCGTTCCGTTGCCTTCTACAACATGGTCCCGTGATCCTCTGCACAGTGTGGAATCCTAGCTTGTCCTCAGAGGTGTACCTTGTGTCCTGGCAGTCCCCAGTCCCCTTGGCAGCCACCTTGCGATGACAACGGGCAGCCTGCGGACGGCTGCTATTTCACAGGGGACAGCCAGAAGGGCTAGTAACGCCAGTGCCTGAACAGGGCTGACTCACCATTTTCAGGCTCCTGAAGCCTCAGAGGCACAATAACTGGGTGAGGCTGACTTTTGTGAGATGTTATCAAAGGGGTATGTGATCAGGGTGCCTCCCCACGACCCCTTGACCTGCGGCTCCTGACTTTCTCTGTAAGAGCTCCCACCAGCTCTCCTCCTGTGACTACTGTGATCCGCCACCCTAAAAGACTGTAGGCTCCCCGAGGGCAGTGGCTATGCTTCGTGTATCTGGCTGGCTGTCCCTGCGTCACATCAAGTGTGAGCTCCACGTGCTCGGGGAATAAACAAACAAGTGACTGCATGGAAGAGGAAAGACAGGGAGGGAGGGAGAGAAGGAAGGAGGAAGGGAAGAGGGAGGGAAGAGGCTTTCTTGACCAGAGAGAGGAGTATGGCCTTTAGGGTGGGAGGAGTTTAAGTCCAGCCTTGTCCCTCTGAACGAGCTCCTTAACTCTTCTGAGATCCATTTTCTTCCTCCGTAGATGAGTGGTAACAATGGGATTTTTAAAGGATGTCATGAGGATGATAAACAGTAGATCTCAAGGGGATGAGGCCCATGTCTGATGCTCAAAGGAGAGGCAGCAATCGTTATCAATACACGTGCATACTGGCCGGGCCTCCGTGGGGGTGTGGGTGGGGGCAAAAGCAAGATTCTGTGGGAGCTGTGCTGGATCTGTGCGCCGTGGGGATGTGCAGGGCTTCAACTCTGCACTTGTATCCAACCCAGGAGGGAGAACAAGGATGGTCTTCATGTGGGTGAACTGGAAAGAACAGGAGCGCAGAATTCGGAGGGAGGAAAGGCCAGTGGATTATGACCGAGGAGTTCTGGCTCCAGGTCTAGCTGACTTGGACTCTGCGAATACCAGGTGACACTGCAAAGGTCAGTCCCTATCTTGGGCCTTGGTCCTTATCAGCAGAGGGTCGGATTGCCCTGACAAGCTCTAAGATCCTCTAAGCTCTTCCCGTTTAAGATCTTGGACCCAGAGTTCCCTGGGGGTAGGGGCAGGAACCAAGGTCGTCAGATCCGCCCAGGGCTAGGGTGAGGGCTGGTTATTCACCAGCCGGGGCAGGGGTGGGGGTGTTTTGTTAAATCCCGGTTCAGAGCTAATGGTCGTGGAGGGCTGCTGCTTCTGCTCAGAGCAGTCAGATGGACACTCGTTTAACCCTTAGCTGATTTCTGCCATGGCCCTCCCATCCGCCTTCCCTCCTAAGAACCTCTTACCCATTTCACGGACTTTGCTCACGCTGAGAAAAGCCTGTGGGGAAAAGGAAGGTTAGAAATGTTGTCCTGGGGGCGCCTGGGTGGCTCAGTGGGTTAAGCCGCTGCCTTGGGCTCAGGTCATGATCTCAGGGTCCTGGGATCGAGTCCCGCATCCGGCTCTCTGCTCAGCAAGGAGCCTGCTTCCCTTCCTCTCTCTCTGCCTACTGTGATCTCTCTCTGCTCGGCACCGCGGCTGCTCCTGAGTGCTTGCAGGCCTTAGTCACATAAGAACTTGGGTGGATACAACCCATGGGGAACAGATGAGACCTTAGACCTATGGCGGGGGCAGGGGGGGCAGTTAAACAGGAGATACTCCCTGCCCCTCTACCAGAAACCCAGAAAATCTGCAGTCCTCAGTAAAAGGGTGGATTAGAAAAAAATCCACCTATCATGGTGGATGATGTCATGGCAGAGCAATGTCAAAGTGAGTTGTTTCATTTCAGTTTGATAGGAAGAGGAAACCACAGAAAGCTCCCCCTAGGAATTCACAGGCATAAGCCTGCCTTCATAGGTGCTTGGGTTTAAGCCTACTCTACCTGCGGGATGTGGAAACCCCAAAGCTGCGAGGTAAACAACAAGAAGAGCAGGCCTGGGCCGGTCACGCCCATGGACTCAGGTGGAAGCAGCCAATGCTAAAGCACATGAGGGTCTTTTCTCAAGCCCGGCAGAAGCAGATTGGTGCAGTTTCAGCACTGCTGAAGATGAGCTCACGAAGCAAAACTACAGAACACTCCCCCACACCCCCACATGCACACATACAGGCCCCACTGTGAGACAACAAACACAGCAGACAGTAAAGCCCAGTCTCCTAAGAATATCAAATAATAGGACTTTCAGAGTGAGAGAGAAAGAATGAAAAAAATAAGTCTGCTTAACACGATTAAAGACATAAAAGACGGAAAAAGAATACAAGAATACAAAATATTAGAATGACAAGAATACAAAAGATTAGAATAGTTTGGAAAAGAACCAACTACAACGTCCATACATAAACAAAAACCTTGTTCATGGAAATTAAAAAAGAAAACATCTTAGACGTATAGAATTGCAGACCAGACACCACTATATACAAGGAGGAGGGCAGATCTTGGGCTGGTTTTTCATAAGCAATGATGGAAACTTCTACCTAGAATTCCATACTTGGATAAACTAGTCTATAGGACTGAAGATCAAGATGAAAATATTCTCAGGCCAAAAAACTGTAAGTTTATTATTATTATTTTTTTAAAAGATTTTATTTATTTATTTGACAGAGAGAGATTACAAGTAGGCAGAGAGGCAGGCAGAGAGAGAGGAGGAAGCAGGCTCCCCGCTGAGCAGAGAGTCCGATGCGGGACTCGATCCCAGAACTCTGGGATCATGACCTGAGCCGAAGGCAGAGGCTCAACCCATTGAGCCACCCAGGTACCCTGTAAGTTTATTATTAATAGACTTTTATAGAGAGAACTACCAAAGAAGGTACTTCAAGAAGTAGAAACAGAAAGAAGCAAGAAGCCAGGTGTGACCAGCAAGGGTGCTGGCAAACACGGGGACATCTCAGCAGCACTGACTGTACGAACAACCGCAATGACAGGACGACCCACACATAAGGCAGCGGGCTGGGGTGGGGCGGGGCACCTGGGTCACTCAGTTGATTAAGCATCTGCTTCAGCTAGAGTCATGATCCTGGGATCCTGCGAGCGAGTCTGGAATAGGGCTCCCTGCTCAGCAGGGAGTCTGCTTCTCCCTCTCCCTCTGACCCTCCCCTGAGTGCTCTCCCTCTCTCTCAAATAAATGAATACAATCTTAAAAAAAAAAAAAAAAGCAAGCTGCGATTACAGAGTTAAAGCGTTCTAGGCTCCTTTCCAACACAAGCGTTAGTGATCTCAATTGGTTTGAGACTTGGACAACTGTGTGTGTGACAATGGTAGCAGCAGTCACAGCACAACTTCTCAACTATTGCTATTAAAATCCTTTATAATCCTTCTTTGATCTTTATCTCAAAGCCTTACTGGTGTGGGTCAGGGAGGATGTAGACTTTTCCCACAATGAGGGGCTCGGCCAAGTGAGGACCTCCAGCACCCTGACTACAGAAGTCAAAGAAAAGAAGGCCACATGCTCATTTCCAGACCTGGCCACACCCCAGGAGCCTCCCCTCCCAGGGAAACCTTCCAGAGACACTTCTAGCCTCCGCAGCTCCCCATTTCTTCCCTCCTGTGCCCCCCACCACCCTGCCCTCTGCAACACTCACCATGTCATCACTTGCTCTGAAGAAGCTTTTGAAAGTCCGACTCAGGTTCTGTTCCAGTTCAGCCTCAGCCACTCCCTGAAACAAATCAAAAAAGCAAAAGGAAGGACTCTGCAGAAATCTGACCAAAAGCTGAAAGCCCCCAACGTCTGTCTCCTTCAGCCCACGTTTTGTTAGAAGTGTATCAGTCTGGGTTTTCCGACTGAAACACACGTTCTAAAAAAAAGCTTCAAATAAAACACAAGATGCTAACAGTGGTCCCTCCCTGGGAGGTGGGTTTATGGATGTTGCTTTCTTCTCTGTTTTCCAAAATTCCTACAGTGAGAATGTCTTACTTGTAACAAGCCCTCTAAGGGAATGGGGGAGGGCCGGACAGGAGTAGTTGCTGGTGAGAAGGAACGGTTCCAAGGATTCTAAGAAGCCAAGTGGCAAAGCCAAAAGGTGTTCCATGCACGCATCTCGTTTTGCTATGGTAACTTCAAACCCAATCTCTTTCAGTTGGGTCTAAATGATTATAGACTGATCATTATTCCATGCCCATGGATTATCTCCCAAAGGACAGGGCAGCGAGGTTGCCTTGTGAAGAGCTGAGACCCAAATCCTTTGTGGTGATGAATTACCAGGTCTCCCCACTCATGGCAGCATTGTTGCATGTGATGACTCATCTACACACGGTTCTTGGTTCATTTCCAGGTCTCCGACTTGGGACTTGCCTCATCAGTTCCACAGATACTGGGTCCCTTCTCATCCTGGAAACTCAGGGTCTGGGTACCTCAGTTCCCCACCTCCCCTTCCTCTTACCAAATCCCCCATCCAGGAGCACATCCAGACACTAAGACAGGGTGGCAGGGGGTTTCGAGATCCATCAGTGGATGCTAATTTACTGGCTAGTCTCCTGGGACATGATTTTTTAGGGCATGAAAGGAACATTTTAATCCAGTCTTTCCTTTCCGGAAATTGAAAGCCCTTGGACCTGAAAGCTGTTATAAAACCTGTGTAAAGAAAGATAGCCATCCCTGGGGCAGGGACCCCCTCCAGGGTAACTGCTGGGAAGGAATCAAGATCCTTCCCCAACACAGCCCCAAGGAGACTAGTGCTATAGCAGGACACGGAAAAAGAGTGTGGCAGTGTCTCAGTCCATTCCAGCTGCTGGAACAGAATCCCATACATCGGGGAGCTTGTGAACAGACATTCATTCCTCAGTCCAGAGACTAGGAAGTCTGCGATCAAGGTGTCTGTAGACTCCCTGTCTTCAGACTCTGGCCCTCACATGGCAGAAGGGGCAACAGAGCTTTCTCTGAAGAGGGCACTCCTCCCGCTCACGAGGGCGCCACACTCCTGACCTAATCACCCCCCACAAAGGTCCCATCTTCTGACATCCCCACAGTGAGGATAGGAATTTCAACATTCGGTCTACAGCACAGTGCCAATATACTTTTTTCTCCTTTCCAGCAGCTCACCTGAATGTACCCAGGCACGGGCTGAAATGGATTACAGGAAGTTTTCTGAGTAGGTGTCCTGACCTTCTCAACTCCCTGGTTTAACAGACCAGAAGCTTCCATCAAGAACACCTAACTCCTGGGGTGCCTGGGGGGACTGTTGGTTTCTGCTCAGGTCATGATCTCAGGATCCCCCGGTGGGGCTCTACACTCAGTGGAGGGTGGGGAGGGGGTCTGCTTGAGATTCTCTCCCTCTGCCCTTCCTCCCATGCTCTCTCTCTAAAATAAATCAATCTTTAAAAAAAGGACACCTAGCTCCCTTAGAGTGACCTTCAAAGAACTTTTAACATCTGTCCCCCAAACTGCCTTCTCAACCAAGTTCCCCTTTACGCATCCCATTATCTGTATTCTTGTTGGATCCCATAGCGCTTTAACGTGCCCCCCGCCCCGGGCCACCCTGAGGACGGGGGGGGGGGCATCCATTTGAGAGCCTCTGTGACTGGTCCTAGGACAGAACAGGGGCTGAACATAGATGTTGGTTCCTTTCCTCCTCTTCATGTTCTCGAGAGAGGAGGGTGCCATAGGCCAGGTCTCTCTGGGGACCTGCAGCCCTCTCCGTCCTGCTCACGTTTACGAGGCCCCAGGATAGCCCACTCTGTGTGTTCTGCACATCAACACGGTGAGGGCTCTGATCTATGAGACGGCAGCAGGCACGGAAGGAAACATTTATCACCGGCAGCGCTGGGACTGCAGTTGGAGATTTTCTGCAGCGAGCGAGGTCGATGGAGTTCGATGAGTTCGTGTTACAACCCTCCTCCCCTTGGTCAGATTCAATTATGATGGAGATTCGGTCGTGACCCTCTGCTACATGACGAATCAGGGCAAGAAAAAAGCCACAGGAGGAAGTGCCCTTTAACTGATCAATAAAAGCTGTGGTCGGCCCCGCCTGTCACATGGGGCAGGGCTTTTATTTCATCCCAGAAAGAGCTGCCAGTTGGGTCATGAGCCCAGGGCCTGGAAGAGCCCAGAGGTCTGGACAGGGCTCTAACCCGCAAACGGTCCGTAGAAGAGCAGATGGATGCCAGATGGGTCAATAAAAAATCAGAGGGATCCAGAAGGTAAACAAGTCTGTCCGCCCACATGAAAGGACATGGGATCAACAGAAGAACGAGGACAAAGGTGAGGGCCAGAAAGCCGAGAGGATGGGAACATCTGTACTCTGCTCCCACGCCCTGCTGATTATCACCGGACCCTCTAAGTTTTTCCAAAGGTGATACCGTATTTTTAAGTCCCGCAGACTAATGACAAGATTCCTGCCTGCCCCAGCGGGGACGGGCTCCTCCCTCTGTGCTCCGGAGTGGAGCCCTTGAGACGGGCTCTGGAATCCAGCCAACAAGGCTACAAGCCCCTGTCCCCATACTCAACTGGGCAAGCCTCAATTTCCTCATTTATGAAATAATGAGTTTTCCAAGGATTCCACAAGAATGAGAATGCCTTGTTTCTTACAATTCCTGACATGCAGGAGAAAAGCCAGTAAGTGGTAACTACTGGTTTATTAGGATCCCTATTGTTAAAGTCACTGGACTACAACTGAAATGTCTATTCTGGGACTCTGGTACCCTTACCAGCCTGAGTTTCTTATGGACACCCAGTGTATCTTATTCCTGTTTTTGTTCTCATGGCCACAGCATGGTAATAGTAGACACCCCGGTGGGTGGGTGGGAGGGAGAAAGGGAAGAGGGGAGAAAGGGCGACTGGAAGAGGAGAGGAAGACTCTGGTGGGAGTGTCTTCTAAGTCACTGTGGCTTTTATTTTCTGTGCCCCCTCCCCATGAGCTCATAGTCACCAGACAAGGTGAGTCAGCCCCAGCTTGATCAAGTTGGAGGTGCGCAGTAACCTATGGAACAGAGACAAATAAATGATAGAGCCTGCTGTCTTAGGACCCAACGCTCTCACTGGGGCAGGCGAACGGAAGACAGTTCTGGGTTCAGAAAGAAGCCCCTAGAACAAAGCCTTTGGAATTCCATGAATCCTGGAGCTTTGTCTCCAGAGTAGTACTTGGAGGCTGTGTAAGGAGGACTTATAGAGTGAATGACTAGAAGTATACGGAAACCCACCTGGGAGAATTCACCAGAATTTCTTGGCCTTTCCATCTAACCACCTCTGCCTCCTCCCTCTCTATTTTAAACCTGAAACCACAGAAGCTCATAGCTGTGAGGACACTACTAATCCTCTTCTCCCTGTTTTCTGTGCTTTCCAGATTAGTATCCTGCACTTTGCCCTTACTCCTCAGACCTATTTCCAACTGCTGGCTAATGAACATGTCTGTCTGTGTGGCTACCTTGTCACACTCCTCAATCTGATCCTTAAAACTGACCTCAAGAGGGACCAATGAAGGAAATGTAGCTTCCGGTGAGATATACTTTCATTCCTACCCCAGTGTTATCACACTGCACTGTAGTGGGTTGAGGAGTGGTCCCCAAAGAGGCACATCCAGGGATCTAATGCCCAGCAGCTGTGAATGTGACCTTGTATGGCAATGGAGTCTTTGCGAGTGGAACCATTAGGATCTCGGATGAGTGACGAGTTACACATCAAGGGGTGCCAAGGGTTTCCGGCGCCACCAGAAGCTAGGAGAGGGGCATGGAATGGACTCCCTCAGAACCTCCAGGAGAAACCAAATCTGCTAACACCGTGATTTTGGACTTTAGCCTCCAGAACTTGAAGGCCTACATTTCTGTTGTTTCAAGCCACAAAGTATGTGGTAATTTGTTGCAGCAGCCCTAAAAAAATAATACACCACTTCAGGAAGGGTACCACTTTGGAGGGTAAGTGAGGAGGGAAAGGGACTAGGGCCTACATAACCTCCAGGTTCAGGGCGGGCTGTGCACCTGCCTCCCTCCCCACCACCAGGAGGCTGTTGGGTGTGCTGGCCACGGGGTGTGGGATCTGGCTCCTGAGATCTCGGCACATGTCCCCCAGCCCAGCTTCCTCCCCAGGCACACATTTCACTCACTGTTTGAGGAAACCCAGAAATGTGGCATCCAAGACCAAGACTAAGACCATCCAAGACCATTCAGAAGACCAAGTTTTGGGTACACTTTTCACCCAGTGTGTGGACAAGGGAGGAGCCCTTAGTCACTTCACCTGCCAGGAAGGTTTCCCAGCTGGGAGGGCAGAGCAGCCACCTTCTCGAACTCAGACCTCCTCCTAGAGGTATCCTCCCGCTACGTCCCTACGCAATGGGATTTCTCCTCTCTCGTCTCCCGTTTGCTCCTTCCAAGATGTACAACAGGTCTGCCTCAGAAGAGGCACTTAACTGGGTCTATGGTTTCATTTCTAAGACCATGGAGACAGCCACCTAACCAAACAGCAGGTCCATCAAAGCAGGCGCTCAGGCCACCTCTGTCCCCCTCCACCCAACACTAGAAGATGCGTCTGGAAGAGGAGAAGGAAGTATCCTTCCCATCAGGGGCTTGGGGACAGCAATGCTGCTTCATGTTCTGTCTCTCTTGATCATAAATACTCAGATTCCTCTTCTGGGGCAGAGTTTTCTCAAAATAGGCCAGAAACCATGTCTGGGGGGCGGAAGGTAGGGTTGTCCCTGAAGTGGAAAATGTTATCCAAAATGTGGGCAAAAAGAGAAAATGGTTGATTACTTTCCAGGGTTCAGCCAGGCATGCACACACAAGGGAGGCAGGGAGGGAGGGGGAGAAAGAGAGAGAGAGAACGAGAGAGAGGTGAGTTAGGTCCCACAGGAGGTCCCTAAGGAGACCTGAGGCTCTCTGAAGCCACCTCCCCCCTGGGGTGGGGGGGGTCCTCTGCTCTCCCACAGTGCTGAGCTGGGGAGGCCGCCTTACAGATGGAGACTCTGGGGTGGGAGTGTAACCTCCTTCAAAGTCGGGCATTTTATAAATACCCAAGCTGGAGACGAGAACTCCAGACTTCAAACCCCTCAGTATTTGGTTCTTTTTACTAGAATGTAAGATTACACATGTAAGAAAACACAAATAAAATGAGAAGGGCTCCTGCCTCTTGCAGGCTCAGACAGACCATGGGAGGGAAGGCTGGCTGAGAAAGGAAGCACACAGCAGGGCTTTCTTTTAAAAGGTACTGTTCCGCTGGGACAAACCACCAGAATAATGTCCTCGGGAGAGGACTGGCTCCGTAACTGATGGGCCACCTGTATTCTGGGGGCACCGAGCGGCCACTACAACGGGTGAGGTAAATCTGTACGTACTGGCGAGAAAATCTGTCCAAGCTCTAGTAAATGGAAAGGCAGCACGACTCCAGTTCTATAAAAATTACTTGTCCGCCCATAGGCACATAAGCACGCCCGCCCCTGCCACACTTAAAAGCATCTTATAAAAAACCGTCTGGGAAATACTCACAGAACTATTCATAGTACCTACTTCTAGATGAGTGAAGGGGGTGCCAACATTCTATCTCATACAACTGAGTACTTTTTTTTAAAGCACCAAGTATAAATCATCTACAAAATACAGGCAGTAACAAGTCACCAGCTGTCTCCATAGTCTGGTGCCTGATGGGGGGTGGGGGGATGCGTTACTAGGGTGTTCTGGGGATTAAGGAAGACTCGGAACACCGTGAGAGAGAAGGAAGAAAATTGTTTGTGCAGGCTGGGTTGGGGGGCCCTTCCACCGGTGAAACCGTCTCTTCTTGACTGCTACCTATAATTTCCTTTCGCCACATTTTCTCTGTTACCTCCTTTCTCAGCTGGTTAAATACTTAGAAGTGGGCTCTGGCTTGCCCTGGTATATATAGCCGATAGCTGGCTGTACAGATCCAGACACCCATGCCACACACACGGGTGCACGCCGCACACCCTTCTCCCAAGAAATAACAATACACACATACTACTGAGGAGGAGTGAAAAGGGACTGGTGTGGGGCGCTGGAGGAGGGTGTGCACTAACCATGTTCTGATTTCTGGGGCAAAGGGGCTATGAAATCTCCGGAAGCTAAGCAAGGACGTGAAGAATCTTAAGAATTAAAATAGGGAACTAGTCGAGATCAAATTACACAGCCAATTCTACTTGTCTTTGTGGCCCAGAGCGGCCTCCTCCACTTTCCTACTATACAAAGGCAAAGCCTGTCATCTCTTTGCCTAGCACACACACACACACACACACACACACACACACACCCTTTTAATTTTAGTTTCCACCAGACTTGGCAAATTTGCAGGATGGTACAGTGAACACATTGGCTCAAAGTTCAAAGAACTAGAGGAACGGAATCTAAACTTGGGGTTTACTTAAGCCACACCCTGTCTGGCTCAGCAAATGTGAAGGAGGCGCGGGAGGGACAGCCACAGGCCATTATCCATCCTGACCTTGTGTGCTCCTCCTGGTTGGGGGAGTGGTGGAGATGAGTTTGGGAGGCAGGAGGGAGGGGGTTCCAGCACCCAGCCCTGAATGAAACATGTGCTCTCCACCTTATGCCGTGTTTCCTGGCCTGGATTCAGCTTCAGTTTGAAGCTGTTACTATCTGAAAATCATCCAACTAGACCTCCCTTTTGAGTGCCCAAGGTCAGAAGGGACTGGCCTGTTGATAAGTGGGAAGCAGACGTGCTGGCAGGACCCCTATGCACGGTTTCCCCTTGAGACCCAGCTCTGCACCCGTCCAGACCAGCCTCAGCAGCGGACTTGGCCCCAAATCCACATCCCTCACCAAGCCTGCGCTCATTTGAATACTGAACATTTCTCTACCAAGAGGCTTTGTTCTTAAGAACAAAAACCATTCTCCCAACCCTTCCTGCAGGTTTTAAACCCAGCAGCTACAACATAACAATAGGGGTACTGATTTTTCTACAATGACTATAATAACCTTTGAAACAAAAAAAAAAGTCCTGCTAGGGGGGCAGCTAATAAGCAGTTTTCCCCTGAGGTCACTTTTGTCTATCTGGCCTTTGAGCTTATCCGGCTTTGCTCCTTCTCCTGCTGTTTGGATGAGCAGGGCACACACCACAAAGTCCAAGCTCCCCCCCTTCTCCCCACAGTGTGGCTGGCTTAGGGGGAGGCACGTAGGCTTTAAAGTCAAAGCTAGGTCAAACCCAATCAGTACCTGGTCTTGGGCCAGTGAGTAAACCCCCTCGAGGCCCTGTCTGCTCTGCTGAAAGACAGGAGGACACCAAAGTGCACTTGTGAACAGAACTTGGCTTACCATGCTCACAAAGTAATAGGTGCAGGGCCCCTGGGTGGCTCACTCATTAAGCGCCTGCCTTCGGCTCAGGTCATGATCCCGGGGTCCTGGGATAGAGTCCTGCACGGGGCTCCCTGCTCAGCGGGGAGCCTGCTTCTCCTCCTTCCTCTACCTGCTGCCCCTGCTTGTGCTCACTCTCTCTTTGCCAAATAAATAAAGAAATAAACAAATAATCTTAAAAAACAAAACAAAAACAGCAGTAGCTACAACCAAAGTGTCCTGGATAAAAGAAACGTAGTCCACACGTACAGTGGAACATCACTGAGTCCTAAAAAGGAAGGTCAGACACATGCTACAACATGGAACAGCCCTAAGAATGTTGTATAAAGGGAAATAATCCAGACCCAAAAAGATAAATCCTGGGTGACTCCACTTCGAGGAGGTACCTGGTGTGGTTAGGCCCAGAGATGGCAAGTGGCACGCTGGGTGCCCGGGGCTCGAGGGAAGAAGGGAGGGGGAGTCCATGTTCACTGGGCACAGCTGGGGATCCGCATGATTAAAACCTTCTGGGGATGAATGGGGGTGACGGCTGTACAGTGAAGCGAATGCACTTAATGCCACTGAACTGTACTCTTAGAAGCGGTTCAGGTGGTAAATTTTATGTGTGTTGTTAAATAACAAAAGTTCAACCAAGTATGTTTTGAACATCTATTTGGTTTTATTAATCGGTTCATGAGTCGGACAGCACCCTGTCTGGCCAGTAGAGGGCACTCAGAGGGCTACAGAAAAGTCAAGGTTTAGGCAGAGAGAGTGCTATGCAGGGAATGATGGGCAGAGAAGCCCTTGTTCTAGGCAAGGTGGTCCTTAGGAGGCAACAGAGGGCGCCCCTCAGTGATCTCCTCGTGCTGACCAGGAAATCCCTGCTTACAGGTTACGTTTGTGGGGGGGCTAAAACTGCACTCAGGTTGGGCACTGAGTGTTGGTTTACTGACTTGGGGGGCCTTCACCTGAGTGATGCCATTTTGAGCCCATGGCTTTTATTTTATTTTATTTATTTTCCTATTTCATTTCATTTCATATTTATTTACTTACTTATTGAGGGAGAGGGGGAGGAGAGAGAGAATATACCTGGGAAAGGGAGAGAGGGAGAAAGAAAATCTCAAGTAGGATCAACACTCAGAAAAAAAAAAGGATCAACACTCAGCGCAGAGCCCGACATGGGGCTCAATCTCACGACCCTGAGATCACAACCTGAGCCGGACACTTAACTGACCTCGAGCCACCCAGGCACTCCCCTCTCACTAAATTTTAAACTTTTTTTTTTTTTTAAGATTTTATTTATTTATTTATTTATTTGACACAGAGAGAGAGAGAGAGAGAGATCACAAGTAGGCACAGAGGCAGGCAGAGAGGAGGGGGGAAGCAGGCTCCCTGCTTCCCAGAGGCTCGATCCCAGGACCCTGAGATCACAACCTGAGCCGAAGGCAGAGTTTTAAGCCACTGAGCCTCCCAGGCGCCCCCACCCCCCACTAAATTTTAAAGGAAGATATTATTTTTTAAAAATGTGTTACTTACATCAACTTGGGCACAATATTATTATTTTTTAAGTAAAAAAATATTTTAAAATTTCAGTATCTAGTATGGTAGAGACCAAGAGACACAACCCACATTAACTAAAGCTCTTTGAGGTCCTGCCCTTCGGCTCCAGCTGCTCCTCGCTTGTACCGAACACGTAACAGTTCTGAAGGAAATGAAGAAGGAATTCCCGCCCTGAGAAAATATGTGCACACAGTGCATCGTGCAGGCAATTTTATGATGTTCCAGACCTTCTGAAACCCACTGTACAGATCACTGAGTATTTTGTTAGGAGCTCTCTTATGTCCCATGGTATTTCTGGAAGATAAATAACTTGCCTACATTAAAGCAAGTTCTGCTTTTTCAGCCCTTTGTCCCCTCAGGCTGGTTCCCTTCCCAAGCAACCCACATGGATCCTATTCGTCTTTCGAGGGCTAGTTCAAATGTCTCTCCTCTGGTAAGAATGAACTGTGTTTTCTTACGAGCTCCCAGAGTAAGCTGGGCCTTCATGACGGTCCTGTGTGGCTGCTTGACTCTCCAGGGACGTGTTACCTGCCAGCTTCTCTGAGAACTGTTCCAACCCTCAGACGTCGCTCCTCAACTCTGACACTGGCAAACACCGCAAGAGCAGAAGCATCTGCTGGATGAATTCATGGATACTGAGTCTTTTCTTGATATTTCTGACACTGTCATGCTCAACTCCTCAGCCCCATCAGGGGGCACCTCTGTTCTGCAGTAGAAAGGAGTCTTCTTATGAATGTTGACTCCAAAGGGATGAGAAGAAAAAAGGAAAAAACGTGGAAGAGAAAGGAGCGGGGGCCTGAGCATGGAGGGCCTGTTGCCCATACCTGGGGCATGGGGGCTGGGGAAGAAGGTGACAAGTCACTATGAAGCATGGGGTGCTGGTGATGGAAGTGTCTATGGGGGGATTCCTCTGGAAAGGTGTACTCTGGACATACAGAGGGTGGTAGTGGGGTTTGGGCTTTTGGTGGGTGGAAGCCAAGCAGAGCCAGAGATTGAGAAAGGACCAAATAAGAGGTCAAAGGAATCCAGACACCAGCTTCCCAGTTTTGGGTGGGACCCTATTCCCTTCCCAGTTCCCAAAGGCCAAGGCAGCTACCACCAAGACAGGTGGCACCAAGACTTTGTGTTTCTCTCCCCATCACCAGAGGCTTCTCCAGTGTGAAACCCACAGGGGTGAAGAAAGCACCTGGGAAAGGGTGGCAGATAGTACGTCACACCTGAAATTGGGATTCTGATTTCCAGTCCAGCTGGAAGAATTTTCACAGGGCCATCTTTGACCAGGCAAAGGATTCTACAAGGATTCTACTCTACTACTTTTGACATCAACTACAGGCCCAGAGCTTAGTGTCCAAGCCACAGGGACACTTACCTCCTTCCTTTCTCTCTTATCCTAGCCTTCCAAAGGGGGCACTTCTCATGGTCCCCACCCTTTCCCCTCACTGTCCTGTCCCCTTCCTCCCATTTCTCTCACCAGGGGCAATGTTCCTTTTCCCCTTACCCTTTAAATAAGTACATAAATGAGATCTTTTAAAAAAAATGTTTCTCTTCGAAGGCACTGTCTTATCAATTAAAATTGTTCTTTGTGTGTATGTGCATGCTTTTTTTTTTTTTAAAGATTTACTTCTTTAAATTTTAATTTTTATTTATTTATTTATTTTTGAGAGACAGAAATGGGGAGAGAGAGCTGGAGCGGGGTGGGGGGAGGAGCAGAGGGAGCAGACTCCCTGCTGAGCAGGAACCCTGGGATCATGACCTGAGCTGAAGGCAGACACTTAACCGACTGAGCCGCCCAGGCACCCAGAGACTTATTTATTTGAGAGAGTGGGGGAGGAGCAGAGGAAGAGGCAGAATTTCAAGGAGAGTCCACTCTGAGTATGGATTCTGACCTGGGGCTCAATCTCACAACCCTAAGATCGTGACCTGAGCCAAAATCATGAGTCAGACAACCGACTGAGCCACCCAGGCACCCATGAAATCATTCTTAGAGAACAGTCACTTCCTAAATTATAACTGGGATGGTTGTGGCCCTTGCTGGGGATGGTACCTCCTGTGAGCAGCAAAGACACAGTCTGGGTGAGAGAAGCAGGGGATGCTCTTGTGTTCTTTATTAACTCAATCTATCCTTCTCTCTTAGGCATGTGAAGGAAGCATCTCTTATCCTTTCTGGAATTACGCAGATGTAGCTGGACATTAGGGTCCAGAGTCCACGAGTGAATGAATGGCAGGTGTCCTCCCCCAATGAGGCCAGATGATGCTTACCCCAGTGCTGCTCTCAGCAAATCCCCCTGAAGGTGACAATGACACCCCATCACGGTGTCAACCCAAGGTCCAGAGGGAATCTTTGACGGGCACCTTAGGCTTTGTGTCACATGAGGTGATACCCAGAAACCTCCCACATATCTCAAAGCACACATGGGGCCTGGAGTAGGGCATTTAGGCTCTGGTGCTCCTGTAATCACAAACCACACTCCTCAGCAAGTGAGGGACCAGGTCTCCAGCAAGAGTCCAGGAGCTGTCCCCAACCAGAGGTGGGCTTCATCAGCCTCTCAGCCACAGAATTGAGGGAAGACAGCTCCAAACCAGCACTCAGCCTCCCACTCCACAATTTCAGAGAAACAGGAGAATGCACCGCATTGTCACCCCCACTCCCTTCCCCTCGCCACCCCAAATATGCACACACAGAAATGTTTCGTCACCTGGGAAGGACCGCCCGAGCTATGGAGTGCCTTTCACCTGAGCCCATGTGTAAGATCTCTGACGAATGCCATGGAAAATTAAAGGGCATGGAGAAAACCAATCCAATAGGGAGAAAGAAAGACAAAGGGGAAAGAAGAACAAAAACCTTGCTGGGATCGTAAGTGCTCAGGGTCCCAAACTTACTGGTTCTTGGAAGTAGAGCTGATAATCAAAAACAGGATTGGCTTTGATTCTCTCCATTGGGGACACATTGGGATTTGCCGGTATGAAGGGAGTATTCAAACTGGCCACTGCCCTGTGGAAAAAAGACACCAAGACACAGACCCTATAAGAAGACAGTCTGTAAGAATCATAAAGGAAGCTCTGAGCAGGAAGTGGACGTGCACAAGGTCTCACACCAGCCGTGTGCAAGAAGGGGGTCAACACTCTGATTTCTTGACTTCTAGCCCAGTGGTTTTTTTTCACAATAAACTGCAGCATTTCTCACCTTCTTGTCTGAGACAAAGACACACAGACACAAACATATACATTATGTGCAGTATATCAACCTTCATTGGATTATAGTTTCTAAAAATGCATTCACTCCTTCCCTCCTTCCTTCCCTCACTTAACTCTGTGTTGAGTTAATTCCATGCTATATTCTAGGGGAGAAAAGATCTAAAATCAATACTTGAAGAGCTTATTATAATCTTAAGAAGCTAGACAAATATGCCCGTGACTATATTACAAGACAGACTGTGATATGAGCCATTCAGAATAGCCTAAGCACCATGGGAGTTCAAGGAGACCAAGACTTTCTAGATCTGGATATCATGGAAGATCTCATGGAAAAGAGAGAACCTGGCTTTTAGGGGTGGAAGAGTAGAGTGAAGGGGAAATGATACTATAAGGGAAACATCATGGGGTAGTACAAGCAAATTCTAGAAGCGGGCAAAGCTTGCAGCTAAGTTTGCACAAAGGATCTATGTGGCCAGAGGCCAAGTGTTTAATGGGGCATCTTATGAAATAAAGCCAGTGAGGCAAGTGGGAGCCTGGACATGAAGCGCCCCGAGTCTGGATTAGATGCTACTAGACAACCAAGAAAACCATAAGGGCTTCTGAGAAGAAGGGAGGAGCAGACTGAAGTTGCAGTCAGGAAGTGATGTATCAAGCAGTGATACATGACATAGAGGCAGAGAGGGACGCCAGAAGCAGGGAGAGGGCCAGCACACCACTGCATTAGTCACCCAAGAGCAACAGGATGGCAGTGAGAGGAAAACGAGAGAAGGCTATATCTGAGAGGGGGCAGGGCTGACAAAAGTCAGCCAGGACCATGGTTAGCCTTGCTCATCAGTAAGGGATCCCATGCCCACTCTGATCCTAGCGAAACGCCTTCCCAAGAGATAATTAAGGAGAGAAGAGAATATCTGGGGAAGACATAAACTAGGAGGAATGGGATAACAAAGGACAAATGAAGTCATCAGGGAAAGAAGTGCTGAGATTTAACCAGTGCCAACCAACAGAAGAATAATGTAAACCACACATATCACTTAAATTTTCCATTAGCCAATTAAAACATGTAAAAAGAAATATGTGAGATGAAATATTAGAGTATTTTATATCAATTACATGTTAATTAATATTAAAGTCTAATGTTACTTGAGTAATATTTGACATATTTCTAAAATATTAATAATTTTATTAATAATTTGAACAAGTAATCGATTAAACAAGTATTAGTAAGATATTTCGCTTTTTTTTTGGATATTAACTCTTTGAAATCTGGAAGGTATTTCCCACTTATACTCATCTCAGTTTGAATCAACCACATTTCAAATGTTCAATAGCCATCATTAGACAGTGCAAATTAGGCTATAAAGTAAGTTATACCAACACCTAAAGGTTTCTCATGTTACCAGAGTGAACCTATTTTAAGCATTACTTAAATCACAACTCAAGAAATTCTAGCTTTTTCTAAATATTCTGAGCAGACTAAAGTTTTCTTTTCGATTGCCTTGACATACCGTTTATTCCATGTATAAGAAAATTATCATCACCACATGTTAGCATACAGAGATGTTAGCATATAACTGCTGCTGCCAACAGCATTAAGATTGGAAAATGCTAAACCACAGCCTCTTTTTGGAAACAGAATCTCCAGATGACTGTCAAAGAAAGGATATAAAAAAGGATTATAAAAAAGGTATTCTTGGCCAAACACGTGAGTAGACCCTTACATTAAATAGGTTCCTGAAGTTAATCTGAGTAGAATGCCAAAACCAAGGATTTAAAGAAATAGTCCACATTAAAGGTGGGCTTGTCCCCCTCTTTCATTCATTTTCTGGCCAGAAAGGTGAAGATCAACCTCAACAATATTCTTAGAATCAGCTTTGCCCAGGAGAGAGATGCTGTGTCCCACCACAGACAGCCCTGGAAGGGAGTCCTGGCTTCTTCTTGCCCCCCAGGAAGGCAGTAACAGGGTCGTTTTGATGCGCACAGATGGAGAAGGAGCAACTACTACCAAACCAATGGCAGAAGGGACGGAAACAGAACAATGAGAAGAGGACCAGGAATGCACACCACACTTGCCTGTCTCAGACCTAATGTTACTCTGGGTACAACTTCACTGGGCTCATGTTAAATATTCTCAAATTCTCATGGGAGAGACAAAGACTAGGCTTCATAAAACATCAAGATGGTGTTTCACTTCCTTCAAAGTTGAGATCATAAGCGTGTTGCTCTACTTCCCTTTGCTTCTTCAAGAAGCATCTAATACAGTCTGTACAGTAACTTCCTAGAGACCTGATTCCTAAGAGCTGAGTTCTTATGTCAACTCTGAATGAAAAACAGGAGAGAGAAGCTAAAGAGATCAGACAAACAAGAGTGCAACAACTTTAAAAAAAAATATTTTGGGAGGTATTTGCTCTTTTTGGGCTCTGATATCCTGCCATTTGAGCTGATGCTGGGCTGAACCAAGATCCCCAGTGTTTCTGCTCTTATAAATGCCACCAAGTAAAAAGTGACTGGAATCATTTGGTGGCTGGGAAGCATGGTGTTTATTTAATTTGCTAAGACCCCAGGCTGAAATGGGAGGTGATGCAGACTTCTACCACGGTTGCCAGCCACGAAGACCACCTGCCTCTCTGGGTCCAAAAGCTGCTGCCAGAGCCCTGATGCCATGCTAAGAATGATTAGGAATGACGTCATGGCGGTCACGAAATGCCATCCTAACTTGACATAGCATTTTGCAGGCCATACAGTTGAAAGGAGTTACCATTACCCCTCTGTGGTTGAGGAAACCCAAGGCCTAATGAACGAAGTGATGTGTCACAAAGCCAGTTCAGGGCAAAATTGAAAGCCATGTGTCCTGACTCCCAGCCCAGGACCGAAGTTTCTTCTGGCACTCCCTTCTATGACCCCACCACCCTCGCTGCCTCACCCACTCCCCCCGAAGTCTACCACCATGCTCCTGCATTCCCACTGGCGACCCAGGCCCTGAGTTAGCTGTCCCAATACCAGTACCTGGGACAGGCCTTGCTTCCTAAGACATTAGCTCTTTAAACCCTCCTTATTAAGGGGTCACCAGGCACTGAGAAGCTAGGTGTTTGTTGCCTTCCCAGATAACCTATATGTTTTCAAAAAGT
Organism: Mustela nivalis; assembly: GCF_964662115.1. Taxonomy (NCBI): domain Eukaryota; kingdom Metazoa; phylum Chordata; class Mammalia; order Carnivora; family Mustelidae; genus Mustela; species Mustela nivalis. The sequence continues at coordinate 148,141,293 of NC_139023.1, read as the reverse complement.
TTACTGGAGTTCAAGACCTGAGGGAGAATACTAATAGGAATTCAAATCCAAATTCTTGGTGCCTGAGGCCTAATTACCTCACTCTCTCAGGGTAGAAGAGAGCCATGTTCCACACCAGCATGCCTCCCCAATCATGGCCAATGAACACCGCTTGAGGGATGCCCTAGAGAAGGACAGAGACGGGAGATGAATATGGGCAGGCTCCACAGCCTTGTAGGCCCAAAACCTGTAGGCCCAAACCCTCAGTCGGCAAACCTTTTGTTCACTTCCTAGGACTCCTCCTCCTCCATCAACCTACACTATTATGTCCACCCTCTTCAAGCCTCCCTTCCCACACATACCGGCTCCATGGAGACTCTACAGATGATTCATCTTTTCTATTTTCTCAGAAGCCTAAGGCCACAGACTCCAAATTCCCTCCTCTTCTCTACCTTCCCTCAAATCGAAATTCATTTCACCTCTTTTCCTATTTTTTGTATTCAAGTTGGTATGACTCACCTCCTTGTGTTCCATGTCCGTCTTTCATTGAGTGATTATGATTCTACTCCCCTCTCTTTTGGGATCTTCCCTCCCTTAACTAACCACTGACACCTCCAAGGCATCTTTAACCCTTCCCTCCCTACCTGCAGCCTCCTTTCTAATGCTGCTGCCAACAATGAATAAGAACAGCTCCCTTTTGTAGAGGCCCTACTATGTCCAAGGCACCGGGCTTAGTGCCTACACCTCTTGATTGGAATTCCTCCATAACCTTCTCACACACACTTTACCAGTAGGGAAAGAGGCTTGCAGTCGTTACGCGACTTACCCGAGGCCACGTGGATGGTCATTCAGACCCAGGCCTCTCTAACTTAAAATCAGGCTCTCCTGACTACCACCCCACCCCGCTGACCACATTCAGCCACATCAGAGCCTTTCAGGGCCTCGCCAGTCTTGCCACACAACCTTGAAAAGTGGCTCCCTGGCTCAGCTCCCTGCCATGCTTCCGCCTTCTCCATGCCCAGCTTCTCGCAATGATCTACTCTAGTGGCCTCTCTGGCGCTCTTCCTAAGTCCCCGCAGCCTGGTTTTTTTCCCTGTGACCCGAGTCCACTGAAACTTCCTCGTAAAGGCTATTCATCACTTAAAATAGACCACCCCACCCCCCTGCCCCGCCTCAGCTCTCACTCTTCTGACCATCCTGCGGCATCAGACATTTCCTTTGAAATGTTCTTCCCTAGGCTTCTGTTGACAATATTTTTTCTAGACTCTTTTCTCCCTTCAGTGAGTCCACTCCTTCCTCTCCTGTCACATGGGAGCACTTCACGGCTCAGCAGCCCTCAGTCCTGTCATCTACTCCCATGGCTTCAGCCACCACCTCCACGTGGAGGACCACCACCTCACCTGTCATGGGCCCAGCTTCCTCCCTCGGCATCCCAGGAGTGCCTGGGCCATGGAGCAAAACCTACCCCAGCCTGCCAGCAACCCCAATGGCTCTCTTCCAAGAGAGTCAGAGACTCTCTCAGCCAGCTGGAAATCTAGATGGGAGGTCACTCTGGAATCAGAACTGGGGTGGTCACACTGGGTCATGCCCTCCTAGATGTCCCTGGCATTCTCAAAGGGTCCAAAGCCAATTCTGTGGGACTGAGAATCTGGATAGGGCAGGGACCATGACATCTTTGCCTCATTTCCTACAGTGCCCAGCCACTGAATGGAATTCAGGGGTAGATACTTAGTCATCTGGAATTCTCCTCCTGACCCTTACATTCAATGAACAGGTTCCATATCACTGTTTTCAGGTTCTCTCTCAGCTGTCCCTCCACTGTCACCGTCCTGGCTTAACCCTTCTCCCCCTCAGTCCAGGTTACTGTGTCCTCACCCCACCACCGTGACCTAACCGAGGGTGGCAGAAGTGGACTATCTCCATCTCCTGTAAGTAAAAAAGCAAAAGTACAGTCTCCCATCACCATAGCTGACCTGCTTTGTGTCATTCCAAACAAGGTTACCTGAAGGCATTTGATCTGAGGTATTTCTAAAGGGGTATCAATCATAAAAAGTTGGACATGTTAGTCTATAGGATATAGGGTAGTTTCCAAACTTCTGGGCACAAGCAAAGCTCTTTACCCTGACTCAAAGCTGAGAAGAGGTATCCTGTTCCCTGGAAAATGCTTTCCGTGAAACAAACGAACACAACAAACTTGGCACTACACTCTTCTCCACACACTTTGCCACCTCTGTGCTTATAATTGTTCTTGACCAACGACCCTGCCTCCCACTGCCCCAGAGTGTCCTTGTTCCTGCCCTCGCCACTCTCCTCAGGGGTTCTACCTGCAGACACCTTCAAAGGCTGCATCCTGAACTGCCCACCCAAACAGAAGTTTCCAGAGATCAGTTCAAAATAATTACTCACCAACTTATCCAGGAAGGTTACCATCTCCTAAGAAAGAAAACAGACCATTCAGAAGTTGTACGCACCCATCTCAACTGCTTCCGGAGGCGAATTCCTGTGTCTTCTTTGTTAGGGGCTGCACTGTGTCTTCCCCAAGCTCACACGTGGAAGCCCTAACCTCTGCCATGCATTCCAACACCCCTAAGTTGGAATCCTAAGACTAGAGACATACAGAGAAAAGGTTCATGATTCCTTAAAGGTACCTATTCTAAAATAAGTAACAGTTGTATGATAGACTGGCCCACAACATTAAGGAATTATGGTTGAGAAAAAAGTGGTTTCAGTTTCTTTGGGAGAACGTTGAGAAAAGGGTTTTTGTGCATGCTTGAGGATAAGCAGTATTATGGTTCTTCATTCAGTTTCCTACAACCCTCCATTTCAAGATTATATGGGTTATTAAAATTTATACAGGGTATTTTATTTATTTTTTTTAGAAAAATTTTTAGAAGGTTTTATTTATTTATCTGAGAGAAAAAGAATGAGAGAGAGGGAGAGAGGAGAGCATGAGAAGGGGGAGGGTCAGAGGGAGCAGCAGAGCCCGATGTGGGACTCGATCCCGGGACCCTAGGATCATGATCTGAGCCGAAGGCAGTCACTTAACCAACTGAGCCACCCAGGCGCCCTATATAGGGTATTTTAAATAAAATTTTACATGGAAATACTGTGCTAATTTTTCAAATGACAGCGCTACTGAGATGATTCACATACCGTAAAATTCACCCTTTTAAAATGTGTGATTCACCGGATTTTACTGTGGTCAGAGCTGTGAGGTCCTCACTGCTATGTAGTTAGAGAACATTTCATCACGCCAAAAGGAAACCCTATACCCATTAACAGGGACTCCTGTTCCTCATTCCCCTGAGCCCTGGGCAACCACTAATTTCATTTCTGTCTCCATGGAATGACCTCTTCTGGAGACTTCATAACAATGCAATTATTATACAGCACGTGGCCTTTTGTGACTGGCTTATCCTAGCATAAGGTTTGTGAGGTTCATTCATGTTGAAGCATGCATCATGATTTCACACCTGTTTGTGGCGAATAATGTTCCATTGCATGGATATGCCACACGCTTTTATCCATTCATCAGCTGATGACACATTGAGGCAGTTTACACTTTTTAATGAACATTCATGTCCAGGTTTTTGGTGGACATAGATTTTTAATTCTTTTGGGTGAATACCTACCTAGTAGTGTACATAGCAATCACTTTCAAGGGTGGAGCCAGAGGATGGGAGCATCACAGGTTTATCTTGCTTGTCTTAGTCTAAGGACCTTCTTCAGGAGGGAAGTTATGTCAAGTGACCTGAAGCAACCTGATTTACCTGTCTTAAGAACCGATTTCGACAGAAACAAGCAGGGGTCCAGTGAAGGAATGTTAGGGGGATGGGTAGAGGCCCCCCCACAGGGTTGCTGGTGAGATCTTAGCAGGATTTCAGGGGAGATAGGAGCAAGATCAGAAGTGGCAGAGCAGAAGAGGTAAGGACCTGGAAACTGAGGAAGGAAGGACAACCCTAACTGGAAAGTCAGATTTTATCAAGGCTCCTTTTAAAAGGCGCCAAAGCCTGCATGTGGGCCTGGCTGGGGGACAGTCCGAACAGATCTATGACTCCTACACGGAGACTTTTTGTAAATTTAGCATAATTAGCAGTATTGCTAGGGGTTTTTTTAGATTTTTTAAAAAAATTATTTATTTCACAGAGAGAACAAGAGTAAGTACAAGGGGTGGTAGGAGGGGGCAGAGGGAGAGGGAGAAGCAGGCTCCCCATGGAGCAAAGAGCCCGATGTGGGGCTCGATCCCAGGACTCCTGGGATCATGACTGGAGCTGAAGGTGCCCAACCGACTGAGCCACCCAGGCATCCCCAGCACCACCAGTTTTATGGCCAACCAAGACACTGTGCCTTCCCCTTGGCCCCTCCAGTCTTGGCTTTTGTCCTCTGGCTGATGGGAGGCTTGGCTACCAGTCTCCTCACCTCAGCCTTGATAAGCTCTGAGATGAGGGCCCCTCCCCAATGGTGCTCATGCTTCACTTAGAATGGGAGCGCCATTACAGCCGCCAAGCCACACACTCCCCAGACTATCCAACAACATCTCTACCAAAATAAGGTGATTTTTGCAATTCTCAGGATGGAAAGGCAAGATGGTGGACTGGCCATGAGGAGGGACGTGGGAGCTCTCTCAGGATTCAGACCTGGCTCTACTAGCTGTTGACCTCAGGCAATTACTTTACCTCCTCATGACTCAGTTTCCTCTTCTATCCAATGGCTTACAATAGTAACTGATAGATAGTAGATGTTAGCTATCATTTTGAAATGCCATCTTAACTTACAGTAAGACTTTTATACCCAAATGCTGTGAAATCTTTTCTTAGGATGGTAAATGAATACCCACACTTATATCGGTAAAAATGTCACAAATGTTACCCAAAGATCTATCTTACCTGGCATAACACTTCCATGGAATATTCTTCTATTTCTGCAATTAGAAATAAAAGAAATACAGTTAATTCACATGATTGAAAATTATCAACAAAAAGGCCCCCTTTGTCCAAAAATAGGTATCTTATTAAATCATTAGATTGATGATATCTCCTTGTTTATTTTTGTTTTTGTTGCCTGTGCTTTTGGTATCATGCCCGTGAAATCATCACCAAAATCAATGTCATGAGATTTTCACCCATGTTTTCTTCTAAAAGTTTTAGTTTCAGGTCTTACATTTAAGTTTTCCACCCATTTTAAGTTGATTTTGGGGTATGGTGTAAGGTAAGGGTCTGATTTTATCCTTGTGCATGTGGATATCCAACTTCCTAGCATCATTTATTGAAGAGACTGTCCTTTCCCTAGTGTATGTCCTAGACACCTATGTCAAGGATCAACTGCCTGTACATGTGTGGATTTATTTCTGGGCTTTACTCTGTTCTATTGGCTATATGTCTGTCTTTACACCAATAGCACATTGTTTTGACTATTGTAACTTTGTAATATATTTTGAAATCAGGAAATGTGAGTCATCCAGCTTTGTTCTTTCTGACTGATTTGACTATATGGGGTCTTTTGTGGATCCATACTAATTGTAGAATTGTTTTTTCCTATTTCTGTAAAAAATGCTATTGGATTTTGATAGGGATTTCCCAGAATCTATAGATCATTTTGGGTAGTATGAATATTTTAACAGCAGCAGCTATTCCAGGAGGCAACAAAACAAAACAAAACAAACAAACAACAACAACAACAAACCGAAGAAAAAAAATTATCAGAGAAATAATTCAAGTAAACTTTCAAGAACTGAAAGATAAATGTACCCAGAGAAGTGGATGAAAAGAGACCCATGTCATGGCACAATACCATAAACTTTTATAACACAAGAAGATAAAGATCCTAAAGGTACTGAAGGTTCAGGGGGAAAAAAAGTCATAGACAGACTCGTGGATCTGAATGGCATGGGATCTTTGAATAGCAACAAGGGAAGATAGAAAATAGTGGGACAACAGCTTCACAGTTTTAAGGGGAAACAATTTGTTATTTAAAATGAATTGTCAAATGATAAAAAATTTATATCCAAATGATCTGCAGTGTGTATGTATGCATTCCAAATGATCACACTTGGCTTTAGAACTCATGTTATATGTTACCTTCAGCAATAGTTAACATGTAAATTATTGTTTCCTTTTTTTAAGATTTAATTTAATTTAATTTTTTATTTTTTTTTTAAGATTTTATTTAACAGACAGAGATCACAAGTAGGGAGAGAGGCAGGCAGAGAGAGAGGGAGGAAGCAGGCTCCCCTCTGAGCAGAGAGCCCGAAGCAGGGCTCGATCCCAGGACCCTGGGATCATGACCTGAGCCAATGGCAGAGGCTTTAACCCACTGAGCCACCCAGGCGCCCCAAGATTTTATTTATTTTAGAGAGGGAGAGAGAGAGAACTCGAGCATGGGATGGGGGAGAGTCAGAGGGAGAGGGAGAGCGAGAATCTCAAGCAGACTCTGCACTGAGCATGGAACCTGACATGGGGCTTGACCTCACAGCCCTGAGACCACGCCTTAGCTAAAACCAGGAGTCTGTCGCTCAACCGACTAAGCCACCCAGGCACCCTGTAAATAGTTGTTTTTGTTAAAAAGTAGTTATAATTAGAGTATGGATAACTATAAGTCTAACTTCATCCAGAACAGTTCTGTTTATGTGTGTTATTACTCATAGCGTTTCTTTTACTTTTAATGGTGTTCTGGTTTGAATGATAAATTAATTACTAAGTTATCCCTAGAGGATTCAGGGAAGATCATGGTCTACCTGAATGAAAATAGACATAATAATTTTAATAATTAAATTGGGGGGGAAAAAAAAAACCTTCACTGTCTTTCTCGGCTGTCTGGACAAGAAGCTTTCTTTTTGTCTGAAGTGCCTATGCACCATGGAAGAGGTAGTAAGCGGCCGCGGAGTAGGAACCATGGCAATTAGGGAACAATCATGGCACACTCCCCGGTCATGACAGGCTGAATGGTCTGGCTGGTTACCCGAGTGCCAGTTTCCATCAGCTGGCTTCAACCTCGACAAGTTTGCCCTAAACATGGGGGAAGCAGCTCAGAGAAGGGGTGGTGAGCAGCTGGTCTGGCTCACTGGGCACCGCTGCCAGCAGCATGGCTGATTGCATCCTATTCCTCTCTCCACCTGGGGAGCTTATTAACAATTTTGGGACTGAGACCCTCCCTGAAACCAATAAAAGCAGCAGACTCCCTCGCCCCAGGAAAGTGCTTGTAAACCCACACATGGACTCGGGTTCATAGGCCCCCAGTGTCCATTCTCAGATAGATGCCATCTGGAATCCATAAACACTGGGTTAAGGATCTGGCCTACCAAGTGCCATAAGATCCAGAAACTCCACTTCTGGGTATACAGCCCAAAGAATTGCAAAGGAGGAACTCAAGCAGATATCTGCACATCCATGTTCACAGCAGCATAATTCATTTCAGCCAGAAGGTGGAGGAAAACCAAATGTCAATCGGTAGAAGGGTGGATAAACAAAATGTGGTCTGTACATTCTATGAAATATTATTTGGCCTTAAAAAGGAAGGAAATTGTGATATCTGCTACAAGATGGATGAATGTTGAAGACATTATGCTAAGCGAAATCAGCCAGTCACAAAAGGATAAATTTTCTATCATCCACTTAAAAATGTCTGGAGTAGTCCAATTCCTAGAGAGCAGAAGGGTAGTTGCCAAGGGGCTAGGGAAAGGGGAATGGGGAATTAGTGCTTAATGGTACAGAGTTCTGCTGGACAGGAAAAGTTCTATAAAAGTTCTATACATCCTATACCCCACATCCAGCACGAGATTTCCTCTCGGCACAGGCAACTGGGTCTCTTGTATTCATTCAGAGTACGGGAGCAGAGACATCTGAGCCCAAAGGGTACAGACAAGGGTCACTACAGGAGAGGAGAAGGGAAAAGCCGGGCTCCCTCTAAGGGCTGTCCACTCTGACCTGGGACCAGAGGGAGAGAGTACAGTTGGAGAGCTTAGACAGTCAGAGGGATAACCAACACAGGGCATCTGGGAGACAGTTAACCTACCAGGAGGAGCTGACGACTCTCCATAGCCTTTCATGTCCAGAGCTAGTACCCGGAAACCTGCCTGAGCCAGAGCAGGGATCTGGAAAACAAAGAGTTCAGGGACACCCAAGAATGGTCTCATCAGTCTTTTACAGACACTCCTTCTTTGTCTCCTTCTACCCACGGTCTTGTAAATGGCTCAACTCAAAGTGCCCTGTAGCACTATCTGGGATCCTTGCCATGAGGCTGGAATGAGCCCACCTGGATAGGGCTGACATGGACAGTGGTAAGGTCTGTGTACTGCATCTAATACTACATCTAAGAGAGCACTTTTCCTAGCAAAGACCTTGGAGATTTCTATATTCATTACAAAGATTTCCCAGCAGGTGGCATAAGGAATAGTGAAAAATCTGCCTTCTTCTATCTGCAAAGATGGCATGTTGTCTAGCACAGCTCTGAAGTCTGGACCCATCTCTGGCTCCAACATTTCTGAGGTATCACAGTCATCGTTGGAGATGACGCTCCACTGTAAGGTTTCGGCTTCTTTTTAAAAAAAATACTTTATTATTTATTTATTTATTTGAGAGAGAGAAACAGAGAGCATGGGAGAGAGTGAGCATGAGCTGGGGAAAGGGCAGAGGGTGAAGGAGAAGCAGCTTCACCACTGAGCAAGGAGTCCGATGCGGGGCTCGATCCCAGGACCCTGGGATTATGACCTAAGCTGAAGACAGATGTTTAACTGACTGAGCCACCCAGGTGTCCCAAGGTTTCAGGTTTTTTTTTTTTTTTAATATTTTGTTTATTTATTTGACAGACAGAGATCACAAGTAGGCAGAGAAGCAGGCAGAGAGAGAGGAGGAAGCAGGCTCCCCGCTGAGCAGAGAGCCCGACGAGGGGCTCGATCCCAGGACCCTGGGATCATGACCTGAGCCGAAGACAGAGGCTTTAACCCGCTGAGCCACTCAGGTGCCCCAGGTTTCAGCTTCTTCTTCTTCTTTTTTTTTTACGTTTCTTTTCAGCGTTAACAGTATTCATTGTTTTTGCACCACACCCAGTGCTCCATGCAATACGTGCCCTCCCAATACCCACCACCTGGTTCTCCCAACCTTCCACCCCCCGCCCCTTCAAAACCCTCAGAGGTTTCAGCTTCTTAATGGCATTCTACACTGGGCAACACCATCTATAGCTTCCTCTTCCTTCACCTTGACTGGAGCAGACCTTCCCTCAGTTTCCTTTACCTGGTACCGCCAAGAGAACCAGCTCTCAGGAAATCCATGGCAGAGACACACAGCAGGTCCAGAACCCAGCTCCACAAAATGCAGACGCACCCCAGGCTGTAGCAAAGAGAGGTGAACAGAAGTGACCACAGCACCAGGCTGGACAGAACCAGTCCGTCTTCCGCAGACCACTCTGGGCCACCTCCGGGTACTGCCGGACCTCATAATTTCTCAGCTCAAGGCTCCGATGCCAGAAGATGTTCAAGAAGACACAACTGGCCAAACTGCAATAAAGCCTTTTATAGGAACACAGAAGGCCAATATTCATGTTAACATGAGGAATACTAGGATTATTTTGTTAAAAAAATGTTTCTCTCTTGAATGCAAAATCTTCTCCAAGCTTTGCTACATTTCTAGTGCTCTGGGCTGTGGGTCCTAGCCTACTAGAGCTCAATGTCTGTGTTCTCTCCCTGGCCCATGACAACATTTTCCAGACCTCCGTCCACTTCTTTGCAATTGGTGTGGCCATGTGACTGAGTTCTGGCCAATGGCCTATGAGAATGAACAAATGCGTGCTATACCTGGGTCCACATAAACCTCCCACACATTTTCCCATCTGTACCTGAAGAGTTTGGGCCTTAGGCAAGGTAGAACCAACAGAAAGGAAACGGGATCCTTGTTGACTGCATGGAGAGAGCCCACTCCTACCCTACAATGGGGTGTCTGGCAAGCAGGGAATGAACCTGATGTTGAGCCAACGGAAGTTTGGGATGGTCTGTTTTAGTACTTAATCTCCTCCAATTATTACCATGTGGTTTGTTTTAGTACTTAATCTAAGTACTAGATGGGTGGTTTGTTTTAGTACTTAATGGTTTGGGATGGTTTGTTTTAGTACTTAATCTCCTCCAATTATTACCATGTGGTCTAAGCACACCAACTAAAGCAGTATCCAATCAGAGTGCCCTATTTTCCCTCAAAAGTATGTATCTCCAACTTTCTAATGGAAATAACTGGGAGAAGTAAGCTTTGCATATGGAAATTCAGTTGGAAGAATTCTACAGAGCTGCATCTCAGATTACTCTAAGCTTGTGTTCCAAACCAGAAGTTTCATTCATGATTCCCAGCGAGTTATTCCGCTCGAGAAAACATGAGGCTGACATTTCACAAACTCTATCGTGGTCTACAGTCATATCAGAATCTGTTTCATCGTCTATTAGTACTTGGCAAAGGAAGGATCTGATTCTATTCCTTATATTGCAAAGTGCTGTAGTACTGATGTCTGGTGACACGGTCCTAACCTGCCCTTGCTCTAAATGGATCCTAAACTAAGACTCCTTTTTGCTGCTCAGCATCAAGTAGCTCAGCAAATGCATGTACTTCCCCATTCTTTAAATGATATGTTAATAAAATTGCCATAAAGCCAGAAAACGAGAAAGACCTAACCCAGCTTGGGTGGCCTTAGTATTCAGTGGAAATCGATGGAATAGCACCCTGGAGAGCGGGGCTCGGCTGGGACTCCCCAGAGGTCACTGCCCCAGGCCTTTAATTTGGGGTGAGGACAGAGGGGGTGATAAAGCGGTTCTGACCACCCTCCTTCAAGGTCAAATGAGAAATGTATTGGAACTGACCAGACCTATAAGCCTCAAGAGGATTATGTCCACAGGGTTGAAGACACAAGGCCACAGGCCAGATCCCATGCCACAGGCTGAGAGCCCCCAATCCTCACTGATACTGGAGATGAGGTCTTAAGGGACCTCAGGAAGTGTTCACCCCTTCAGCAGCAGCCCAGGGTTACAGGAGAGGCTGGGCTAATGATTGCAGTTGCTTCAGCCTTTTCTTACTATCCAGTTCCCACCCATCCTTTCACACCCACTTCACCATCACCGCTGAACACTCCCCGGTGCAGCCTCCACCCTCACCGAGCCCATCCCAAGAGCGCCAGAGCACTGCTACCAGACAAGGACCCCATCCTGGGTTGGAACTGCAGGAGTTGGGAACGTGTATCTCATGTAGACCACAAGATTCCTGAGGTCTTAGACACTCCACTCATCTCGGTATTTCTCTCTGTGCCCCACAAACAACAAATACTCAATAAATCCTTGAGGGGCTGTCCTCCAGGTAGCAGGGCTTCCCCCGCATCTGCAGACGTGCCCGCTCACGCCACCAGCTCTCCTCTTCATCAGCTACAGTTGACCGAGCACAGAGCCACCAGGTACAATGCCCCGTGGTCCGCGTGCATTATTTCAATGACAGGTGACCCCTGCACAATGTGGGTATAAACGGCACTGACCCCCCACCTGCATAGTCGAAAATTGCATATTAACTTTTGACCCCCCAAAAAACTCAATTCCTACTAGCTTCCTGCTGATTGGCAGTGGTACTGATAGGAGGTGATGAAGGCCTATTTTGCGTTATGTATACTACATACTATAATCTTGTAAAGTGAGCTAGAGAAAAGAAAATGTTCTTAAGAGAATCACAAGGGGTAAAAAAAAATGGAATAGAAAATACATCTACAGCACTGCACTCTACTAGATCCTCAGATAAGTGGACCCACGCCATCCAAACCCATGTTGTTCAAGGGTCAGGTGTAATCCACACAAGAACACAGAGGGGACATATCGGCATCACCTCGTTATAAAGCTGTGTACGCAAACATTCAGAGTGATGAAAATGTATCTAAATCTGTAAACTTAGTGCCAAAGTCAGGATTCACACCGGTTCTATCTGGCCCCAAGCAACTGTCCCATCGTGTTTTGCGTATGAGCTGACCTGTAGCTCTAGGTCGCTTCCCATTTAAATGGGACCAATGACAAATGAAGAAAGATCCCAAGGTGAATCCATGAAGACATTCTAACACCCTACTCTGTATCCTGGCTGGATCAGGAGTCGGGGCCCCTCTGCACATGGCCTTGGCCTTGCCGTAACCCTGACCACTGGATGTTTTAATGACCACTTCTGTCTCTTTATTCTCGCTATGGGTTTTTTGAGGATGGATCTGTCTTGTTCCTCACTGCATCCCTTGTATCTGGCCCAAGCCTGACACCAAGGCAGTGCTTGATGAGTATCTGCTAGACGAAAACAAGTTCTCCCCAGAACACAGGCCAGACACATGCACTTTAGCACTCTGGGCTACTCAAGGCCACGTGACCTGTCTTCCCACGGGAGTCTGACCACATCTGTACATTGCTTTGCATATCCTAAAGCATGACCCTTGTCTTCTGACTTTTAAGGAATGAGTAGATGGAGAAATATTATTTCCCTGTAAACAGTGAGTATTCAGGTACCCTTGATATTTAACAAATGTCTCTGCATGTCATTGTAGATGGGCTGGTGAGGGAGGCCTCAGCTGACTGGGAGGGAGCGCTCACATACCTTTATCGGCACATACCCATGGCTCACGTCGCTCAGACTGCATGGGATTGGAAGAGGGTCTGCAGCGCGGGGAAGCTGGAAGGAAAACAGGGACAGTGAGAGAGGCGGCAGCCTCCTTCTGTGCGACGTTCTCAGAGACGGCTTCCAGAAATCCAGAGTGCTGGCACAGGCACCTGTGCCATGGGCTCCTGAGTCCTCCCTGCCCAGCCCCGTCCCTCTCCTGCGAGCACACAGTTGTATTCATCTCCCCCTCCCTTTCAGTTCAGTGCAGCCCATGATTGAGTCCTTCGGACAGAAGAGCGTGGCCTGTCAGCCTCACCCGTTAAAATCCCCACACGATTCTACATTCTCAACTGTCCTACATTCTCTACTGCCCCCCGCTTCTGGCTGAGAGCCTGGTGTGACTCAGGAAAACACAGGGGGAGAACAGTGGGTCCACTATCAAACCTGGGTCCTTGAATAGCTGCCTGAAGCAAAGGCCCTGGCCACCACCACCCCAACTTTTTTACATCAGCAAGAAATAAACCACCTACTCTAAAATGCTGAGATTTCATACTTCAGTGACTATAATTCTTCCCTACGGCAGTTCCTCAAGTGGTCACCCTGGCTCATGCTGGACACCATCAGGAATGTGAAGTGCACAGAGCATCACTGAATGGCTCCACTGCAGGTTCCCTCCCTCACGCCGGCCAAAATCTGACTCTGGGCCTTTGTATTAGTCTGCTCTGGCTGCCATAACCACGTGGCACAGGCTGGGTGACTGAAACAACAGACGTTTATGTCTCCCAGTTCTGGAAGCCGGCAGTCCAACACCTTGGTTGGTCCAGGCTTGGTTCCTCCTGACTCCTCTCTGTTTGGCTTTGCACCTCCAACCTGGGTCCTTCACGTGGTCTTTCTTCTGTGTCTGTGTCCTGATCTCCTCTTCTTATGAGGACAGTTGTACTAGATTAGGACCCACCTGCAATGACCTCATTTATCTTCATCGCCTCTTTTAAAGGTTGTATCTCCAAATATACTCACATTCCGAGGTCCTGAGGATTTAACATGAATGAATTTGGGGTGGAAGGGGGCAGAGGTCAGCCAGTAAGAGCCTTCTGCCTGCAGGCCCCAGCTGGGTTGTCTGGAGTCCCAGGAGGACAAATAACATCTTATATGACATCTAGGTAAAGAACAAAATCCCTGAACAAAGGGTCCTTAAGGGGCTTCTTTACCTTATCCATGTGAGGTGTCTTGAGACAGAAATGACAAAGGACAGTAAGTGATCTTAGTCACAGAAAGTGACATATTAGCAACTCCTACTGCTAGATCGCTCATCTTTGGTCCCAAAGGTATGGTCTAAGGAAGAAGCGGCTCCGACCTCTGAGGTGCAAGAAATAAACTATGAAATGTACCTCCTTTTTTAAACATGGAAGAGCTTGCATAGACATCCTCAGTGGGGGAATCAGAAGGCAAGCCCCCTACGGCCGTGGCACCTGGAGAAGATTCAGGGTATGGTGGGAGGGATGGGCAGCTGGGTGTCCTTTGATGGCAAGGGGCCTTGTCTGGACTGAGGGAGTCAGGACATGGACCCCTAAGGGCTAGAGTCCCATGGGGCCCTTCTGCTGAGGTATCCCTGGCTTCCTAGTGGATGTCTTACTCTCTGATGTGAGGAATTTGAGAAACAAGACAGAGGATCATAGGGGAAGGGAGGGAAAAATGAAACAAGATGAAACCAGAGAGGGAGACAAACAGTAAGAGACTCTTAATCTCCGGAAACAAACTGAGGGTTGCTGGGGGGCAGGGAGGGTGATGGACATTGGGGAGGGTGTGTGCATGGTGAGCGCTGTGAATTGTTTAAGACTTTTGATTCACAGAACTGTACCCCTGAAACAAATAATACATTGTATGTTGATTTAAAAAATAAAAGGGAATAATTTTCATCCTTCCTTATAGCTTCTCCCTACTTTGGAGAAGACAGGTGAGGCATGGCTTACTTTCCCAATTACAGGACAGTTATCTGTGACTCGTACGACAAGGGGACAACTAGTAAGTGGGACAAACAGGTGGACGCTGGGATTCTAAGTCTGGGACGTTTTCTCCTCTGCTGCATGAGACTTCTAGGCTTGTAGAACAGATTGAGCTTGGACAAGACACTTTACGACAGTGAAGCCATTAGACAGATATTTTTATTTATTCATTAAAGATGAAAAGTCAGGAACACCTGGGTGACTCAGTCGGTTAAATGTCTGTCTTCAGCTCAGATCATGATCTCAGGGTCCTGGGATCCAGCCCTGCACTGGGCTCCCTGCTCAGTGGGGAGTCGGCTTCTCCCTCTCCTTCTGCCCCTCCCCCACTCGTGCTTGCCCTCTCTCTCAAATAAATAAATAAAATAAAATAAAATAAAAAAAGAAGATGAAAAGTCAATTGTTCCTACCATGGGGGGCTAAACTATGTCCCTTCCAAATTCATCTGCTGAAGTCTAAACTTCCAGGGCCTCAGAATGTGACTGTGTTTGGAGATAAGGTTTTAAAAGAGGTCATTAAGTTAAAAAAAAGAGGTCATTGGAGCAAGCCTATTGGAGTCCGAATCCAATCTGGCTGGTGTCCTCGTAAAAGAAGACATCTGGACACACACTGGGGAAGACCATGTGGAGACACAGGGAAAACGCGGCCATCCAAAAGCCAAGGAGAGAGGTCTCGGAAGAAACTGCCCTTGCCAACACCTTGATCCTGGACTTCTTCTCTGCTCATGGCTGCAGAGAAAGAAGTTCTTCAAGGACAGCAGTGCTGATGGCCCAGTGGGGAGCGGCCACCCACCCAGGAGGTGAGCAGCTGGATTCGCGCCATGAGCACCGAACTCCCGGAAACGATCCCCCTCTCACTTGCTGTGTCTCCTGCACCCCTCAACACAAGAGGAACGGTGGGAAACCCAACCCAGCGCAACCCCAAGAGTTACCTGCACCCCAGTTACTCTCTCCAGTTCTGCCAGGGCTGTATCTGTGTCACGGACGAGGATGGTGACCATCCCCAAATCACGGGCCGGCTTCAGATTAGCCCCGATGTCATCCAAGAACACAACCTGAGCAAAATTCACCCAGGAGGGAGAGCACCGGAAAGACACACATTAAAATGGGGATCGTGGGTTTTTTGTGATGGCAAGGTGAAGAATTACTTTTTCCTTTATATATTTGTTTACTCTTACAAATACTGAATTACATCAACATATCCATAAACACAGAGAGATGTACAGATTCCCAGAGACGTGTGTGGGTTTCAGCCTAAATTCTGAAACTGTAAAAAAATTAAGGAAGGATATAAACTTATCAGGGTGACATTAAAATTCATCTAGGGAATCAACATGTATGAACAGACCCCCGCCCCCAAATCTGGAAAAGCACTGTAATAAGGGCAGATACTAAAACAAACTATGACGCTAAAAAAGGTAAAACTAAAAAGTGGGGTGCTGGGACGCCTGGGTGGCTCAGTTGGTTAAGCAGCTGCCTTCAGCTCAGATCATGATCCCAGCGTCCTGGGATCGAGTCCCACATCGGGCTCCTTGCTCATCAGGGAGCCTGCTTCTCCCTCTGCCTCTGCCTGCCACTCTGTCTGCATGTATTCACTCTCTCTGACAAATAAATAAATAAAAATCTTAAAAAAAAAAAAGTGGGGTGCTAGACGAGAAATAGACATATCAATGAAATAGAAGAGAGCTGAGGAATGAACCTAATTATAAATGACAATTCGTTTTGTCCGCCTGGCAAAAATGGTACTTGAAAGATTATATAATTATCTTAACTGCTTGGGGGAAAATAGTAGATGCTTTCTTCACATCATCTTCCCCCAAAATAAATTCTGAATAGATCAAATATTTAAATTTTAGAATAAAAAAAAATCCTTAAAGTCATAGAAAAAAGCATAAGTGCATTATCATCTTGGATTAGGGCAGGCCCAGACTTCTAAAAAGCTCATCCAACCCAAAAGTCAGAAGTGAGTAACAGGCATACTAAAATTTAGAGCACTGTTACAAGGCTTATCCAGGGGTTGAGAAGAGCAGGAGCAAAGTTTAAAAGGAGAGAGGTTGAGTTCTAGGATTGAGCCTGGTAAGGATTCTGGTAAGGATTCCTGTAAGGATTCCCATGAGGGACTTCAGGGTTCCATCCACCAGCTTGTGGAGAGGGTGGGGCCAACAAGAGAGGGTTAGAAACATCAGGGAAAGGTATTTAAGGATGGACTAATTGCCTTTTTAAAAACTGGAGGTGGGGCATACAAGGAAAACAGAGTTTTGAATAGATAATTAGAGACAGCACGAAGACAGAACTTTGGGGTGCCTAGAGGAGGCAGCTCTAATACTGGAACTCACCCTTTGGTAGGGTGACCCTTACCAGCCTTGTGGTCTTGGGAAAATCTCCCAGGGTCTATGCTTCTTTACAGGCAAACTGAGGCGGCTGGGCTAGCAGTTTGACAATACCTGTTTTGACCTATAAAAGCCACAGAGAGTGGCCCATGCCCATGGAAATCCTGGCCTGGGAGAATGGGAACCTGCCGCTAGACCCAGCATCAAACCACTAGGCCCCAGAAGTCCTCCACCTGCTCCCTCCTCCCTTTTTCTTATGTGCACTATCTCTAGAACATTCTCCTTCACTCAAAAGAAGTGTCCACATACCTCACTGGGGCTGGCCTTCAGGGTTTCCAGCACAAACTTGTAGATCTGAGGATCAGGCTTGGTCATTCCGATCCTGCACGACTCTATCAGGAAGTCAAAGTGCGGCCTCAGCTGACACAGCAGCTGGGCCAGGCTGCCCCTCTGAGCGCTGTCGTCCACCCAGTCGTTGGTGAGGATGCAGGTGGTGTAGCCTGAAAGAGAAGTCACCAGTGACTGGACCAGATACAGAACTTTGCTCCAAGAAGCTCAAGTTACCCCCACAGGCAACCCCAAAGAAGGGGCCACATAGGGTTCTTCTTTGCATCAACTTCTTGATGCCCAGCTTCTAAACTGACATGCGGGACAAGAACCATTTTTACCCATAAGCACATCCTGACACTGAGACAGGAGAGTAAGCAAAGTGGGTACGTGAAGGGCTTTCAGAAGCACTGACAAAAACACTATTGCTAAATATCCCTTGCAACTGTAGAGCAAGAGATTGTGATCTTTATCAGCTCATATGCTCCTGGCCACCTTGGGAGTAAGCAGGACAGACCTCATTATCCACTTTTACAGATGAGCAAACAAGCTCGGACCAATGATGAGCTTCCCAGAGCTACACAGTGAAGGCAGAACCGAGCCAGGCTCAGAATCCTGCCTTTGGACTGGCCCTCCAGGGCTCCTGCCAAGTCAGTGTTACTGAACACTCCGCTCCACTCTTTCAAAATTCCTGCCTTGGCTTCTGGAGACTGCATTCCCATTTCAAAACCAGAGGAATGCTGGCAAAGATAGCATTATTCCCCCGGCTTTCTCTCCCTAACCAAGAAGGGGAAGAAGCAGGGGATGCTGGAAATAAGGCACTGAAGAGTCAGTGGTGAGACCTTTTGCATGAAACATGAGTGAGAAACACGGACATGGGACGGCTCAGCCACGACCCTGTAAGTCTACTGTTAAGTGGGTAGAATGATTTCAAATATGCCTGTGACAAAGAGCGGGCTCTGACACTACATAAATGTCTACTGGATGAACTTGATCTCACATCCTAGACCATTTGACATCCTCTGAGTTCATGTCAACCAGCTCACAGCTCAGTCGCTTTGACATTTAGAGGTTGAGCCGATCACAGTTGCTTTAAAGGCCTTGATTTTCGATCACTGTGACAAAAGGTTGGGTCCTTCTGGTCATTACTAAGTGTCACCGGAGGGAGAGAATTTTGCTCACAAGGCAGTCTCTGGCACAAACTGCTCTATTAAGTAAAATACTTTCATTTTTTTTCCCCTACTATTCTGATAGTGCTGTTTTTGGCCATTTGATAAAACTTACTTCGGGGCTGTTTTTAAGAATGGCTTTCCATCAAATTCCAGAAGACCTGTGCTCTCAGAACACATCTGGATGTATTCTGACCTAACCCTCCCAAGGGTTCTAGTGCGGCTGATTGAGAGAACAACCAGTATTGGCTCCTTACCCTTCTTTCTGAGCCCAAGAGCAGCCTGAAGCATGGGATAGTTGATTTTTCTTGCTGCAACTGCCTTGCCAAAGAGCTGACTTACAGAGAAATTCTCAGGGAGGCGGATTCCAGATTCCTCAGAACATTTCCTGCAGTCTTCTTCCATGAGTGGCACCCACTGTGGAAAGGAATAAATGAGTATTATCAGTTGGTATAATCCTTCAGATAGCTTCTGGCAGGGGCACCTGGGTGGTTCAGTGGGTTAAGCCTCTGCCTTCTGCTCAGGTCATGATCCCTGGGTCCTGGGGTCGAGCCCTGCATCGGGCTCTCTGCTCAGCAGGGAGCCTGCTTCCCCCATCTCTGCCTGCCTCTCTGCCTACTTGTGGTATCTCTGTCAAATAAATAAATAAAATCTTAAAAAAAAAGAATAGCTTCTGGCAGCATTGCTGCATCTGACCATATGCGTTCTCTGTGGGCCAGCAATTCCACTCCTAGACCTGCACCCAACAGAAAATGTCCACATATGTTCACCAGAAAGACATGTTCATCTATGCACTTGCAGCAGCACTATTTCCAAGAGCCCCAAACTACAAACTACGTAAGTGCCCCTGTTTATGGCCTGAATGGTGTTCCCCCCAAATTCACGTTGAAGTCTTAAGCCCTCCCATCTCAGAAAGCAATTGTCCTTGGAGGTAGGGTCTTTAAAGAGGTGATTAAGGTAAAATGAGGTCATGAGGGGCGCTGAATCTAATCTGACTGGTGTTCTTGTAAAAGCAGGAGATTAGGACACACACACACACACACACACACAGAGGGAAGACTGAAGACACAGAAAATGGCCACTGCAAGACAAGAAGAGAGGTCTCAGAAAAAAACCAATCCTGTCAACACCTTGATCTCGGGCTTCTAGGCTCCAGAGCTATGAGGAAACAAATTTCTATTGTTTAAACCACACAGTCTGTGGTATTTTGTTATGGCAGCCCTAGCTGATAGCAGCAAAATGGATTGTGATATGTTTACACACTACCATAGCAGCACTATTTGGAGTAGTTCCAACTGAAAAGTACCCAAACCCCAATAGCAGACTGATATAGAGAGCTCACAAATAAACCCATGCATACATGTATGGTCAGTAAATTTACAACAAAGGAACCAAGAATATACAATGGGGAAAGGACAATCCCTTTGATAAACGGTGTTGGGAAAACTGGACAGCCACATACAAAGCAATGAAACTTGACCACTATCTTCGCCATACACAAAAGTCAACTGAAAATGCATGGAAGACTTCAATACAAGACCTAACACCATAAAACCCCTAGAAGAAGACATAGGTGGTCAAGTTCCTCAACATAGGTTTTGGTGATGATTTTTTTAATCTGACAACAAAAGCACAAATAAACTATTAGGACTACATCAAAATAAAAAAGCTTCTGGACAGCGACAGAAATCATCCACAAAACAAAAAGGCAACTACTGAATGGGAGAAGGTATTTGCAAATGATATCTGATAAGGAGCTGATATCCAAAATATAAAAAGAACTCATACAACACAACAGCAAGAAAAAAAAGAAAAGAAAAAAGAAAAAAAAAACTTGATTTAAAAAATGTATGGAAAACTGAAAAGACATTTTTTTCCAAAGAAGACATACAGGTGGCCAACAGACACATGAAAGGATGCTCAACATGACTAATCATCAGGGGAAACACAAATCAAAAACCACAGTGAAGGGCACTTGGGTGGCTCAGTTGGTTGAGCATCTGCCTTCAGCTCAGGTCATGATCCTGGTGTCCAGAGATTGAGTCCCACATAAGGCTCCCTGCTCAACAGGGAGTCTGCTTCTCCCTCTGACCCTTACCCCTCTCATGCTCTCTCGTTTTCTCTCTCTCTCTCTCCCTCTCTCCAGTAAATAAATAAATAAATATTAAAAAAAAAACCCACAGTGAGACATCACATAGCAGCTATTAGATAGGCTATTATCAAAAAGACAAGAAATAACAAATGCTGGTGAGGATGCAGAGAAAAGGAACACTTGTGCATTGTTGGTGGAATGTAAACTGGTGCAGCCACTATGAAAAACAGTATGCAAATTCCTCAAAAAATTAAAAATAGGGCTACCATATGATCCAGTAACTCCATTTCAGTATTTATCCAAAGCAAACAAAAACACTAACTCAAAAAGATATCTGCACCACCCCCCATGTTCACTGCAGCATTACTTATAATAGCCAAGATATGGAAACAACCTAGGTGCCCATCAATGGATGAATGAATGGATAAAGAAAATATGGTATATAAATTTAATGGAATATTATTTGGCCATAAAAAAGAACAAAATCTTGCCATTTGTGACAATCTAGATGAACATCGAGGGCATTATGCTAAGCGAAAGAAGTCTGACAGAGAAAGACAAATACTGTATGATCTCTCTTATATGTGGAAATTAAATTCAAAACAGAAAGAAAACCTAAAAACACCAAAAAAGCCAAACTCATAGATACGAAGAAAGTGGTTGCCAGAGGCAGGTGGTAGGGGACGGCGTGAGAGAAATGGGAGAAGAGGGGGTGAAAAGATAAAAAGAAAAAAGATACAGATGCCAAAATTGATGCAAGATAAAATATAAAATGTGAGTAGACTAAAGCCATTAATGAAATTGGAAAAATAATGGAAGTATTTACCTTTCTATAAAAAAACATTTCCAGCCTTATACTGTTACACAAGTAAAAAATATATAAATATAGTTTAGTGGGAGAGTTACATAAGTAGATTTGCATTTTAGGGAGGTCATCCCAGAAACAGTGAGAAGGATTGGAGGAAGGGAGAATAATTAGAAAAGAATTTTCACAAGTTCCACCTTCAATATCCACCTACCAGCATTAGTGGCCAAGAACTCCATCTTCCCTTCTGTTGCCATAGATAATGGTCCATTGCTCTTACCAAAGCTCGAACCCTCCATCTAGATTCTATCCGGCTCTGCTTCAAGGAAATAGCTCCAGGGGGTCTCCCTTCCTTATTCCTTTATCAGCAGTCTCCCTCCCTACTGCATCACTGCCATCAGCATGCAAGCACATTGTTACCAGAAAGTAAACCTTTCTTGACTTTATCCCCTCCTCCTTCTACTGTCCCATTTTTCTGCCCTACTTTGCATCAAAACTTCATATAGTGTTCAAACCTTTTCTCTCCTTGTTTCTTTTTTTTTTTTTTAAGATTTTATTTATTTATTTGATAGAGAGAGATCACAAGTAGACAGAGAGGCAGGCAGAGAGAGAGAGGAGGAAGCAGGTTCCCTGCTGAGCAGAGAGCCTGATGCGGGACTGGATCCCAGGGCCCTGAGATCATGACCTGAGCCGAAGGCAGCGGCTTAACCCACTGAGCCACCCAGGCGCCCTCTCCTTGTTTCTTGCACACAGTCTGGTCAGGCTTTTATCTTCACATTCCACATGCCACTTTCTCTTGTCAAGGTTATCGATGACCTCCATTCTATGTTACTACATCTAATGGGCACTTGCTGACCCTCATTTTGCCTGACCCATCAGCTGCACCAACACAGAGGGCCATTCTCTTCATCTGAAACTTGATAAATCCTTGGCTGCCAGGGTCCACACACTCTCCTGATTCTTCTCAGACTGGTCGAAATTCATTCTCCATCTCTCAATCTGGGTCCCCTTCATTAACCCCATCTTTAATATTAGAGTACCTGGGACTCTGGATTCTCCATTTATACTTCCTTTCCCGGTGATCACACTGAGTCCGGTGACACTAAAAATGCCATCTATATGCTGTGTGGGTGTTCAGCCTGGATATCTTCCGTCAACTCTGGGTTTGTATATGAGGCTGCCTACTGCACGCTCCATTTGGAGATCAATAAGCATTTCAAGGACGCCTGGGTGGCTCAGTTGGTTGAGCGGCTGCCTTCGGCTCAGGTCATGATCCTGGACTTCCAGGATCAAGTCCTGCATCGGGCTTCCAGCTCCTTGGGGGGTCTGCTTTTCCCTCTGACCTTCTCCTCTCTCATGCTTTCTCTCACTCATTCTCTCTCAAATAAATAAATACAATATTTAATAAAACAAATAAGTATTTCAAATTCAAATACCCCAAATCAGGCACATGATTTCCCAGCCCCACAGCAGCAAACAGCAACTGATACTGTCAGTTGGTTCTGGTCAGAAACGTTTGTTACCCTTCACTCTTCTCTCATACTCACACTCAATCAGGAAAGCCTGCGGAAACTACAGTCAAAATATTCCAGGTTTGGCGCCTGGGTGGCTCAGTGGGTTAAGCCACTGCCTTCGGTTCAGGTCATGATCCCAGTGTCCTGGGACTGAGTCTCGCATCAGGCTCCTTGCTCAGCAGGAAGCCTGCTTCTCCCACTGCCTGATAGTCCCCCTACTTGTGCTCGCTCACTCTCTAAACCTTTCCCTTGCTGCAAATATATATACATAATGTCACTTCACTGCTCCAAATCTCCCAATGCCTTTCCATCTCAGGGTGGGAAAAAAAAAAGGATAAAGAGATCAGAGTATCTTCATACAATGGAATATCATGCAGCAATGAGAACAAAACTTGGACTGCACACAATGATATCTATGATTCTCACAAATACAGTGCTGAGGAAAAGATGCCCAGACAGAAAATATTAATCTGTGCAGTTCCATTCAAAGTACAAAATATGTAAAAGTGATCTCTAAGGCTGGACATCAGGATGGTTAGTTACTCTTGGAGGGGTAGTGTCGGAAGGGGTGTTAGGTGGGGTGCCTACAGTGCTAATTATGTTTTATTTCTTAATCTGGGTGCTGGTGACCTGAGTGCATTCAGTTTGTGCAAAAATTTGTTAAACTGTATACTTTGCATACTTTTCTGTTTGTACTGTATACAAAAAAGAAAAAAAAATTTTTAGAGTCAGACACTTAATTTTTAAAATTTTTTAGAATCAGACACTTAACCAACTGAGCCATCCAGGTGCCTTGAATACACAAATAAAACTTAAAAGACGACACTCACTTCCAGGATATAATTTTTGAAGACAAATTAAACCTAAGTAGCCTTTGTCATAATATATAGATGACCCCTGAATAATGTGGGGGTTGAGAGCCCTAACCACTCACATAGTTGAAAACCCATATGTAAGTTTTGACTCCCCAAAGCTTAACTACTAATAACCTACTGTTGACCAGAAGCCTTACCATTCACATAGAATTGATTAACACATATTTTATATGTCATATGTATTATTATATGTATTATAACAATACAGTAAGCCAGAGAAAAGAAAATGCTATTAAGAAAATCCTATGGAAGAGAAAATGCATTTACAGCACTGTATGTGTATTTATTGAAAATAAAAAAATCAACCCGTGAGTTCAAACACATGTTGTTGAAGGATCAACTATAACGTGCTTTTTCAGACCCCATCTGCTAACTATTCAAGTTACCTAGAAGGTACACAGACGAAGAAAGTCAGAATGGGTACAGAGTTTTCACAGCAATTACTAGAAATTCACTCTATAATTCCTATGTTCGTTGAAAGTACATTGTACTCCTTTCTTTCCTTCTCTTCTGACAATATTAATTGCGGATTTCTGTGTGCTTGTTGAATAGATTCTTAGTAGCCTTTCTTCTTGCAGACACTGCCTGAGAATCCAAGTGGTTTCAGATCATTGCTTTGTTAAAAACCAGTGGAGGTTGTAGTCACAACGATACTGCTATTTACTGAGCACTTGCTATGTGCCAGGCACCATGCGAGACAGTTTCCTAGCTTCCTAACAACCCATGAAGAAGACAGCAGATCACGTTCATTTTACAGATGGCAAGACTGAGCCTTTAGGAGGTTAAGCAACCTGTGTCTGTAAGTGGGAGCTGTGATTTAAATCCTGCTCTCTGCCTCCAAAGCCCATCCATTATCCAGTTATTAATTAACAGCCTCTCCCCACAACTGGTCCTGTCTGAAAACAGCTTGAGTAAGGATGACCACTATCAAAGCAACAAAACAATCAACAAAACAAAGACTAACAAGGAATGGCGAGGATATGGATCAAGTGGAAATCTTGGGCACTGCCCAGGGGAATGCAAACTGGGGCAGCCGCTCTGGAAAACAGGATGCAGGCTCCTTAAAAAAATTAAGAACTACTCTATGACCCAGCCATCCCACTTCTGGGTCTATACCCAGAAGAACTGAGGGCAAGGTGTCCCGCAGATATTTGTACACCCAAGTTCACAGTGGCATTATTCACAATGACCAAAAGACAGAAGCAACCCAGGGTCCATCGACAGATGAACAGATAAGCAGAATGTGGTCTATCCATACACCAGGAAACAATTCATCCTTAAAAGGGGAAGAAATCCTTTCACAGGCCACAGCACGGATGAACTTTGGAGACACCATGCGTGAAATAAGCCAGGCACAAAAGGACAAATACTGCAGGATCCTACTTATCTCATGTAGCTATAGCAGCCTCATACACAGAGACAGGAATTCAGTAGTGTCATGGCTGCCAGCAGCTGGGGGAAAAGAAGGATGGGGAGTTTTTGTTGAAGGGGTATAGGACTTTAGCAAGATGAAAAGAGTTCTGGAGATTGACGATGGTGATGGCTTCCCAATGAGAATATACTTTACATTATAAAATTATATACTTAAAAGTGATCTAGATGACAAATTTTGTATTACATGTATTTTACCACAATTTAAGAGGAAAAACAGGCTATTCTCCGTGGCACAGACTGGCAAGAAACTGGTAATTTCCCACTCATGGAGTGAATCCTGCGGGTTGGCCCAAAGAGATAATGAACCAGTCTTAAATATCTCTCTGTGTGTCTCAAAGCCTCCATCCCAGTCCTGGGAGGAAAGTACTAGTACTAGGTGAGGCAAACATGGTGGGTCTGCCCTCAGAGAGCTTCTAGTCAGTGCGGGAGATGGGCATGTGGGCACAGAATGCCTTCTTAAGGGGTTTATGAAGTGTCCCCTTACCTGGGAAAATGTGATCTCTCCCCTCATGAGGCGGGCACTGGAGCCCTCTGGGCCTCCTCTCTGGAAAGCTTCTCTCAGAAAGCCTCTGGAAGATACAAAGAAACAACAGCATGCATGTTCAGAGGACTTCATCACAGCAGCATGTAGGGAACAGACACTATTCCTATCCACAGACAAACGGCTGTTTGTTTGTTTTGTTTTTTTAGATTTTTTTTTTTTAATTTATTTACTTGAGAGAGAGACAGTGAGAGAGAGCATGAGCGAGGAGAAGGTCAGAGGGAGAAGCAGACTCCCCATGGAGCTGGGAGCCCGATGCGGGACTCGATCCCAGGACTCCAGGATCATGACCTGAGCCGAAGGCAGTCGTCCAACCAACTGAGCCACCCAGGCGTCCCGACAAACTGCTGTTTGTCGGGACGGGGAAAGGCAATGTTCAAGCCAGGATCTTAGGCTATACGAGCAATCGAACCTGGATGAGAACACAAATTAAATGACAAATATGCCGGCAGGTGAAGCAGCTCATGGGAACCACCCAGCAGAGCCTCTTCAACTGCCAGTACTTCTGGCTTTGCCACTTAAGGGACAAACTCAAGACTGGATACACATTCATTCCTGTCTTCAGCTCCTTTGTACAAGGCACTACTCCAAAGGACTGCTTTATTAGTACATACTTTTCAGAGGGAATGAAATATTTTTTCCTGGTTTTGATTCTGAACATACAGTTTCTACTTCATTTTAACCATATTTAATTTTTAAAAAGTTTTCTCAGGTTAAGAGCTAAACTGCCCCACCTCCAATTCCTATCTTGAAGTCATCATCCCTAGTACTTCAGAATATGTATTTGGAGATAGGGCCTTTAAAGAGGTGATTAGATTAAAATGAGGTCATAAAGGTGGGCCCTATCTAATGAGCAGTGTCCTGAGGAGAAAATTAGGACACACACCCGAATTGGGAGAAGGCCATGTGAGGACACAGGGAGAAGACAGCCTTCTATAAGCCTAGGAAAGAGGCCTCAGAGAAACCAATCCTGCCGCCATCTTGACCTTGGACTTCTAGCCTCTGGAACTACTGTGGAAGCCACCCAGCCTGTGGTACTTGGTTATGGCAGCCCTAGCCAGCTAACATACCTCAGCTCATACTCGTCCCAAGGAATAGCACACACATAGGGAGAGAGACCAGCTCATCACCCTCTCACTTCCTTACATTACAAAATTAAAGTTTCCATTCCGCTTTCTTGATAATTTCCCAACCCCCATGGCGGATCAGCTACCTTCACATGGCTGGCTAGGAGACGATCAGACGGATAAGGATGATATATATGTGACACGCACACACACCTCTGCTCCCTCACACCCCTGACAACCCATCCCCACAACCGAGTCCACTCAGCCCAGGCACTGATGTGCAATCTTTCTCAATACAGTGCCCCAGGCAAATATTTATAATGGATGAAAATCAGCAGGCCAGTTAAAATGATTTACCATTTCCAAGTAAGACAACAAATCTACTCTGGGAGTTCCATTTCTGACAATAGGCAACTCTCTTCTATCCAACTAACGCTCTTGCAGGTAACGATTATCAACTTCACACAACATGCAAAAAAATACATACCTAATATTATAGCCTTGCTCAACATTCCAGTAAAAGCAATGGCTCTGCCATACCTTTGCCATCAGTTGTCTTTTATTTATTTACTTGGAAGATTTTATATTTAAGTAATCTCTACATCCAACATAGGGTTTGAACTTAACAACCCTGAGATCAAGTCACATGTTGCACCGACTGAGCCAGCCAGGCACTGCCCTGCTGCTTGTCCTTTTTTTTTTTTTTTTAAACAGGGTTACTATGTTGTAATTATATACCATCAAATTCACATTTTAAGGAGTATGATTCAAGGATTTGTAGTAAATTTACAGACTGTGTAACTCTGTGACATCAATGCAAACATCAGCACATTCCAGTTTTAGAACATTTCCATCACCTCCCAAGGTTCCTCGTGCCCTTTGGCAGCTGGTCTCCAGCTTTAAGAATCAATACACAATTCGACTCAACAATTTTGGATTGAGCACCTGAGGTGTGCAAGACATTGTGCTGGATGCTGTGATACAAATGCAGGAAAATGTGACTGTATTCTTCGGGAGTACACAGGGGAACAAGGGAGTCAACACATAAGTAACTATCACACGCTGGAGGAATAGGATGGAGAAAGCAAAAGGAAAATGATTTTTTCTGCCTGGAGAATGGTGGCTGCTAGCAGAATGGGAACTGAGGGAAGACTAGAACTACAGAGAAAGGAGATACCAATGTATCTATAAAGCAGATCAGGCAGTAATAATAACAGAAGAAGCAATTTGAAATATGAACACTGTTGGATTGGAAAACACGAATTCCAAATTTTAAGGGTGGCTAATAAAAGCAGTGAGCAGTGAAGCAGCTATCACACAAAATGAAATTAGTGAATCAAAAGACAGGATACAGTTTTCAAGAACAAAGAGTAAAACAAGGAAGCAATTCAAGTTAATGAGCAAAATGATAAGACCTAGGGAGTCCAAATTCCTTCAATAAACAAGCAGTAAGAATTTCAAAAGGGTTGGGGCACCCAGGTGGCTCAGTAGGTTGAGTATCTGACCCTTAGTTTCTACCCAGGTCATGATCGCATGGGTCGTGGGACTGAGCCCTGCATTGTCTTCCTTGCCCAGCAAGAAATCTGCTTGAAGGATTCTCTCTCTTCCTCTGCCCCTACCCAATCCCCACTCATGTGTGCAGGCACATGTGTATGTGCTCATGTGCGCTGTGCCTCTATCAAATGAAATACATAAATCTTTAAAAAAATTTTTTAATGTTTTAAAATTTAATTTAAATAAATAAATAAATAATTTATTAGTAATTCCAAATTAAATAAATGAATCTTTAAAAAAATAATCCTTCCATGATTGATCAGAGACGCAGTAGGAATAACAGAACACTTCTCTGTTCTGAAGAAAGATTCGACACCTTAGATCAAAAGTATACCAATTACCAAAGCAAAATTAATAAAAAAACAAACCTCCACAACAGGCATATGTGGGGGAACTGCGCCAATTCTAAGGATAACAAAGGGTAACAACCTTTTGTGTAGAAAAACAGGTTATACACAAACAAAAAACAATTCGGAGTGACATTAGTCTTCTATCTGCAACTTTAGATGTCAGAGGTTTGTGGAACAATACTGACTGGACATTAAGAGAAAAATAAACAATGGCCCCCAAATTGTAGCCCCAGATAACTATTACACATTTTTGAAGGCAACAGAAAGTCTCAGCATATAAAACCAATGTTTACCATCACATGCCTTTCCTGAAAAAAAAAAAAAAATTCAGGGAAGATTTCCAGTCAACTTAAAAATAGATGAAAATAAAAAGTTGAGAACAGGACAATGTGGTTTAAAAGAAATTGGAAATGAAGTTTTTAAAATACCATTTCCATAGCATTAGAAAAAAACAGAAATAAATATAATGAAAGAGGTCTAAGACCTCTGCCTGGAAAACTACAAAACTAATAAAGATTTCTGTATCAAGTTCATGGATCGGGAGACGATATGGTTTGGGCAAAAATTCTCACCAAATGGATATAAAGATTTAATTCACTCCAATCATAATCCCAGCAGATTTTGTTTATAAGTGTGAAAATTGACACATTGATTACAAAATTTATCTGGAAACTAAAGGACACAGAATAGCCAAACAAATCTTTAGGATTAAATATGAAGGATTTATATTACAAGATTTTAAAATTTATTATAAATTAAGACAATGTGATATTATTGCATGGAGTTATATATCAACTTAGCATAATAGGGAGTCCAGAAATAGACATCTACATACATGGTCCATTTGATTTTCTCACCAAGGCACCACTGAAATTTAATGTGGGAAAGATTTTTTTAAATAAATGACATTAGAGCAACCGGATATCCATAGGGGGCAGGGAGACTCCACACCATATACAAAATTTGTTTTGAGGTGGATCATGTATTTAAATGTAAAAGTTAAAACAATCTAGGTTCTCCAAGAAAGTCGGATATCTTCACGATCTTTAAGAATGCAAAAATTTCTTAAAAGGACACCGAAGGCAGCAGTACCTGGGCAGCTCAGTCAGTTAAGCATCTGACTCTTTTTTTTTTTTTTTTAAGATTATTTGAGAGAGCGTATGAGAGAGAGCATGAGAGCGGGGTGAGGGGCAGAGGGAGAAGCAGACTCCCTGCTGAACGTGCAGCCTGACACATGGCTTGATCCCAGGACACCAGGATCATGACCTGGTAGAAGGCAGACACCTAACCGACTCAGCCACCCAGGCGCACCAAGCAGCCGACTCTTTTTTTTTTTAAGATTTTATTTTTATTTATTTATTTGACAGAGGGAGACACAGTGACAGAAGGAACACAAGCCGGGGAAGTGGGAAAGAGAGAAGCAGGCTTCCCACGGAGTAGAGAGCCCAATGCGGGGCTCAATCCGAGGACCCTGGGATCATAACCTAAGCTGAAGGCAGCCGCTTAACAACTAAGCCACCCATTTTTTTTTTTTAAGATTTTATTTTTATTTAAGAGTCCAACTCTTGATCTTAGCTCAGGTCTTGATCTTGGGATCGTGGGTTCAGGCTCATTTAAAAAAAAAAAAAGGATACAAAAAAGCGCTACCATAAAACAGTAAAAAAAAAAAAGATAAATCAGTCATTAAAATTAGTACCTCCTGTTTATCAAAGAAACCACTGAGAAAGTGAATGAACAAGCCATATACATGGATATGCTTGCAATACCTACATATGACAAAGGACTGGTATCAAGAACATACAAAGGGGGGGGGCGCCTGGATGGCTCAGTCAGTTAAGCATCTGCCTTCAACTGAGGTCATGATCCCAGGGTCTGGGGATGGAGCCCCAGTCAGGTTCCCTGCTAAGCAGGGAGTCTGCTTCTCCCTCTCCCACTGCCCTTCACCGCTCCCCACTCCTAAGCCTAGCTCAGTCTCTCTCTCTCTCCTATTCCCTCTCAAATAAATGAACAAAATCTTTTAAAAAATAAGGGAAAGTACACTTCAACAAAATTTGGGCTTTACTTATTTCAGACTCCCCTTTGACTAGAACAATAATGGATCAATCTATCATTGTTTGGGGGTATGTAGTGTACTGGTTTATGAAGGCCGTTATTCTGTTCGCTACTGGCTTGTGAAACACCCACAGTGAACCTAGGTTACAGAAACTGCTGCCAAAAGAAACAGTCTCTGAGCATTGATTTGCCCTGAAACAAAACGGACAGAACTCTTAAAGCTTCCATCAGGCTCCTTATCCTTGCCAGGAATTTAGAATTCAGTCTTCTTTGGGTGTCACCAGGGTGATCATTTATTTTCTTTCTTAATTTTTAAAAAAACTTATTTAATTATTTGAGAAAGAGAGAGCGTGGGCCGGTACGCAAGTGGAGGTAGGCGCAGAGGGCCAAGCAGACTCCGCGCTGAGGAGGGAGCCCAATGCAGGATCGCGTCCCAGGACCCCAAGATCATGACCTGAGCCCAAAGTGGACACTTAAATAACTGGGCCACGGGAGCGACCCTCTTTCTTAACTTTTAAACAAATATGCTTTCCCTCCTTCTGACTATAGGGGAAGCATATGTTCATGAAGAGATAAACCGAAAATGCCAAAAAGTAGAAAAATGAAGAAAATCATTATAGTCTCATCTGGGATTAATAATCCCAAACATATTCTGGGATACTTCCTCCACACATTTTTCTGCAGGTAGCTTCCCCCTAGCCAGCTATAATTGAAACCATGTTGTAAAAAATTGTTTCACATTCTGGTGGGTTTGTTTCTTTTTTTTCAGTTCTCATTAACAGGTCTTTTCTGATCTGAAATCTCGTTCTGAACATCCTGTTTCTTGGTTTCCTGGTGACGCTTCCTAGTTCATTTCCCAGCGACGAGGCTTTGGGGCTGTTTCTCTAGTTTGCGATTAGAGCAAGTGCGCCCGCAAAGCACAGGACTTTGTTCCCTCTTCAACTTCAGGGCGGCCTGAGGACACATTTCATGACACAGAATTAGAGGGCAGCAGTGAGCCCGGCGAGCAGCTCCTGTCACTTTAGGAAAAGAATCCATCACAGAGGGCAATTTTGGGAGTCTTTAGAGAGATTTAATCACTTAGCATTTACTAAGACAATGGGTCTAGTAGCGTGCATGGGTATTTTTAGGGTAATTGTCTTAACCTCTGCAGAGCTCCCGCCCTACAGCACCGTGAAACCAAGGCTGGGGGTACGCAGAGGCCTTTTCTCAGCTAGGGGCCCGCCCCCTGGCGCCCCGGCTCCCCCCTTCGCCACCCCTGCTCCGGCCGGGCGCTGATTCCCCTTACCTGGGCAGCGCCAACTCCTCGGTGCGGTCCAGCGTGCCGGCCACCGAGGGCAGCGCCAGGACCCCGTCCAGGTCGAGCACCGCCGCGCGCAACGCCATGGCGGCCCACAGAGGACCAAAGCTCCCGGCGGTGCGCGGAGGCCCGTAGCGGGATGGGAGCGGCGGGCCGCGGGGCCTCCCTCGCACTGGTCCAGGGGGACCCCGCCCCCGCCCCGCCCCCGTCCCGCCCCGCGCCCTGTCCCGGGCCGGCAGGGGCGGCGACCCACCTGTCTCCACCGCCTCCAGGCATCCAGTCCCCCTGCTAGTGTCCTGACCACTTGGGGCGAACTTGCTATACTGTCGCCGGTCCGGGGGCGGGCCTCAGAGAAGGGGTCTGAGGAAGAACCAGGGGCCACTGACCCTTTAAAGTGTGTGTGGCCAAAAGCTTCATTCAGTGTTTGGATCCTTCCATGTTTGTTTCGGTTGGCATATCCACTAAACTCATAGCTTTGTTGCCCCTCCTTTTGGTGCGTATATTTACAGATCTGACGCTATCCTGTCCACACTCCCCTCATCACACACTTACCTGTCAAGGCAAAATGTGTTTCAAGAGTAAAATATGCTCCAGATACCGTATGCCTACTCAGAATACATCTATTCTAATCTCTTGTTGGAATGAGGCTTAGAAGGAAATTTGGAGTACTTACTACCCCTTTGTACCTTCTCCTTGTACTAATGCTGCCTAAAAATGTTCCAGCTTTGTTTAAATTCACGGATTCCACACTGTTGGCTCCTTTGTTTCTGGACTTTGCTTAGGAGTGTCTGAGGAGTATTTGCCAAAGGGTTGTCAGGCTTCTCATGCCTGCAGTGTAGCTCTGTGAATTAAAAACATGCTCTGGGGGCGCCTGGGTGGCTCAGTGGGTTAAGCCACTGCCTTCGGCTCAGGTCATGATCTCAGGGTCCTGGGATCGAGCCCTGCATCAGGTGCTCTGCTCAGCAGGGAGCCTGCTTCCCCCTCTCTATCTGCCTGCCTCTCTGCCTACTTGTAATCTCTCTCTGACAAATAAATAAATAAAATCTTAAAAAAAAAAAAAAAGCTCTGGGCTCAGTGTTCCAGCTTGCCAGGACCACGTCGCGAGGCACAGACCCCAGAGACTTCTCTGCTGAATGTGTCCTCTGTGAATTTATGCAGGATATTCTGCCCTCTTTAGCTAGAAGAATGTTGTGAAAGATCATCAGATACCTTACTGACGAGGTATTCATCTACAACTCTTTGTAGCTACCAATCATCAGTCTGGTGAAGAAGAAAATGAGTCTATTTTGGGTGTTTTGCTCTGGTGAACTATGACCATGCTTATGTCTCTTGCCTCATAACCTCTTCTGGGACCTCCTTGAGGCTGTTGTTACTAGTGCTTTCTGAAATCCACTCCTACAAAGTAGGAAGCATGAAGTTTTTAGTTAACGGAGCCAAATGTAGCAGAGGAACTGGAAAAACCAGTTTTGGACTTGGATAACTCTGGGCTACCTCCTTCGGAACACTTTCAGTGTTAGAGTCCTGGGATCAAGCCCCGAGTTGGGCTCCCTTGCTTGGTGGGAAAGTTGTTTCTCCCTCTCCCATTCCTCTTGCTTGTGTTCCCTCTCTCATTGTGTCTCTCTCTGTCAAATAAATAATCTTTTAAAAAATAAAATAAAAAATAAATTAAATCTCCAACTTAGACTTTCCTTTGGTCTCTAGAGTCTCCTACTCCACATCTCCTCTTGATTGTCTGACAGGGATCTCTAATGTATCATGACCAAAACAGAACTCTTGCTGCGTTCCCACCTCTCAAGCCTGTTCTCTCCAGGACATTCCCAGTCTTAGTCAGTGGCACTCGTTCACTCAGTAACTTAGCCCAAAGAACTTGGAGTCACTCCTGGATTCCCGATTGCCCATGAAACTGTGTGTTCTTGAACTCAATCCCAGGGGTGGCCGGTGGATTAGGGCAGAGGTAACAGCTTCTGGTTCAGTGGTGATCTTTCTTAAAGGCCCACCCAGGAGCTCTTTCCTCCACTGCTTTCAAAGGTTTTGTAGGTTCTTAATATCCTGTATTAAATCTCTTTCTATTTAATAACTAAAGGGATTTTTGCTGGCTGACGGATATGGGACTACTTAGGAGTACATATATGTATGTGTTTGTAAACGTAGCAAAGCAAAGAGGAAGGGTACATTGACAGAGCTGGATGGGAGAAATCCCCCTTTCGGGAAGGAAAGTAAGAAACACAGAACATGAGACTCCATCTTCAGATCGAGATCATTGCATGTGAGAGGAGACTATGAAGCTCTCACATGGCCCTTTGCTTATTCATGGCAGTTACACTGGGAACCTGACCGAGTCTGGAGTATTTTATAATACCTTATCAGTTACGTAACTTCTTGGCCGAACTGCTTAGGCAAGGTTTAGAGGTCGCATTTGACTGTGCTCTGCTCTTTCTCATGGGTCACGCTTCCCTAGGTTTTCTGCCAGCCAACTTGGAGGAAAGTAAGAGCGTACTCAGCTGGGCTAGGGAAATGGGGTATCTTTTGGAAATGTAAGTCACAACCCTTATGTCTGCTAATCTTAATATTTATAAAATGCATTTGAGGTGATAGCAGGAATCATGAAAGCATGGTGAATGTAGGGGTCCAAATGCAGAAAGACACCTCAGGTCAATCGCTAGATCTGTAATGAACTTGTAACTGCAATGAACAATCTGCAGATTACAACCATTGTAATCTGCAATGAACAGTAAACTGGTTTTGTTTGGGGTTTCCTGCCACTGACACCCTTTCTGGCCACCTGCTAGGCCTTGCTTTTCCAATCCTATTTTAAAACTCTATTTAATTCCTGGTGGTCAAGAAAGGATCTCAACATGGTTGCTTCTCCTGCTGTAGGTGTTTGAATCAAGCTAAATTAAAGTTGTCTCTGGCAGTTTTCTAAACCCACATTCCACCTGAAGCTTTGTCTTTCTGTAGTGCAGCAAATGAATTTCTTCAATTCAATCAGAAAATTATTAAGCACTTTCTGGGTACTTGGGATTCGTTGTGTAAATGCAACAGACAAAAATAGGGACTAAGAAGCTTCCATTGTAGCAGAATGATGAAATCAAGGAATTTCTAGTTGCTTCTGGGGCAATAAGAATGACATTAGAAATATTTATGGAGGCTACTTGTCATTCTTAGTCGGTTTTTTTTTTTTTTTGACTACCAAACATCTATAACTTCTTCGTATATTTGAAAAATTCTACTGTACAGTGGACAGCTGTCATTCGAATATCTATGTTGATAGTTCTCACATTTGGAATGCGATCTTCTCAAGCTAGACTCCACAAACACCATTTTTCCTGGGCTTCCTTGATGCTGGACTCTGCCCATCAGCCTCTGGCCTGAGATTGGGCTTCATAAAAACTGTCCCACGACATTGTTTGTTGTTACCATGTTGTTCTTGGCTGTGTGGTTTCCAAGCCTGCTTCTCTTTTCCTCCCTGAGATTCTGTGAGCCTACCTTGAGCTAGGGTGAAGGTCTTCGAGTTAGGCTCAGCAAATCAGATGCACCCAGCCCAGATGTGATAGTGGGAGCTGGTAAAGGAAGGAGAGACAGAGAAGAGAGTTCGGGTTGACAGTTTGAGGACAGCAGCAGTATCCAGGGTTCCCAGCTGGCTGGGGTGATGCCGGTCTCAGCATTCAGCAACAGCACTCAGCAACAGCGGTGTGTTCCCAAGTCTGGTTCTGGTGCATGATTTTGGTTTCAGCCCTCTCTACGGCTAGTTTTCCAAGTTCGGTTCTCCAAGCTTCCTCAGGGCCTCACTCTGCAAACTGCCCTTGCTTGGTTTTTTTTCCTCCTAGCTCCTCCTCGCTTTCCTCATCTCTGAATTAAAGTCAGTCCTTGGGTCTCTTTACAACCGCTCTCTTGCTTATCTCAACTGGCCTTCTCTTCGTGAAATTATTTGTCCTGCAGTCTTCCTCACATGGGATCCTCTGGCCACAATCGGCTGCACCAAGTTCTTGCAGGGGCTTACCAGGGGAATCTGGACAGGTGGCTCCATGCAGATTCCCCGGGGCTCTGGTTTGTGTGTCAAAATGGCTGCAGAGATGCGATTGCCAGGCTGAGGCTGAAAGCTGTGCCCACCTGTGCTACAAATCACAGGAAACCTCTCTTTCATCCTCCTGCAGTGTCCCTCTGGTGTTCCTCACTGAGAAAGTTTACTACTGTGTGCACTGTAAAGAAGAAATGCTTAGGGGGTGCCTGGGTGGCTCAGTGGGTTAAAGCCTCTGCCTTCGGCTCAGGTCATAGTCTCAGAGTCCTGGGATCCAGCCCTGCATCACATCGGGCTCTCTGCTCAGCAGGGAGCCTGCTTCCCCCTCTCTCTCTGCCTCTCTGCCTACTTGTGATCTAACCCTTAAAAATATATTAAAAAAAAAAAGGAGAAGAAGAAGAACAAATGCTTAGAAAAGCATATATTTGAAGGTACAGTCAAAGTTGACAGGCAATCAATGGTTAACTGACAAGATGGCTCCAATCGAAGTTCAAAATAAATTGATTTCAAAATCCTGTGATTTGCCTCATTATTGCATCAGTTCAATTCACAGCACTGGTGGGGACGTGAGACTCTAAAAACTGGGAACATTCCCATGACAAAAACCAGAAAGCAGAAGAAGTTTTTCTTTCCATAGCTGATAAACTTGCTCCTACTATCCCTGAACTTCCCACAACTATCTCACCTGAAGGCCTTATCACGGGCCAGATAAGCCAGCTTTCTTCATGCCTGACCCTACCCCTCCTCATTGCCTCTAGCCTTGAACCAGGTTTAGGTCCCCCCATGTCCCAGCAAGCAGGTTCCAGGGACAAACCTCGGAGGACACAAAAACACACTCCCAAACTGCAAGATTCTACTCATTGATATCCACAATTTGGTGATCATAGATAGAAATGGATTGTCAGGGGCGCTTGGGGGCTCAGTAAGCTAAGTGTCTGCCTTCAGCTCAGGTCATGATCTCAGGGTCCTGGAATCGAGTCCCATGGCTAGCTCCCTGCTCAGTAGGGAGTCTGCTTCTCCGTCTCCTTCTGCCCCTCCTCCTGCTCATGCTCGCTCTCTCTGTCTCTCTCTTTCAGATAAATAAATAAAAGCTTTAAAAAAATTAACCATCACAGGGTGGTATTCACAGTTTGTTCAATGGCAGCCCATGCAAAGTTAGTATGAGACACCAGACATTAGCATAAGGGAAGAGAAGAGTTGGCAAAATACTAATGTTGGTATGGATTTTTTTATGTTTGACCTTCCACCTTCTTCTTCATGTGAGAGAACTCAGGAGACACTCCTCCAAGGCCTCGAGAAACATTGGTGTTCCTACTTAATAGATGGCTCTAGATAGGCCTCCTGTTTGGGAAGACTATTATCTTGATTATAGGGGCTGTGGGAAGTGATTTGGACCTTGGGTGATGAGACTTGAGTTAAGGCAACTTCTCCGTACATGACACATCATTATCAGTCCTGAGAGGAAGGACCAAGAAGAAGCCTCTATAACAAAGTAATAAATAAAATTCCTAACATGTCTCTGGGAGAATCCCAAGGGTTAGAGCCACCATCAAAGACCATCGAAGACCAGAGTTACACAGGGACTTTTGGTTACCACCAAACTCTACCCAAGATGGATGGGTCTTGCCAAGTGTCAATTCATTGTTGTAAACTTAATTAGGTGATTCTCATTGCAACTGCCTTTCCCGCTTGATTCCTACTGCTACCATTGCCAAATGCCCAGCTCCCCAACAGTAGAGACAAATCCTGAGCTCTAGATAGCGTGCTTGAGCCCAGAGGCTCAAATTAGTCCCCTGGTGGCAATCTGATTACATTGAGCTCCTTCCGTAACAGAGGGGGTAGCAATTTGTCTTTTATGGAATAGATGCTTCTTTTGGAGAATGGGGGAAGGGGAAAGTTGTAAATACCAACTCTAACTTAACGATCTTTTAAAACGAGGGCTATACCAGTCATCATTTTCTTCTTTACTTGGTTAATTTATTTTGTTTCCTGACCACCCTATTATTTTATATGCAGTATGCTTTTGATGAGCTTTATGATTTATTCCATAGGAGACAGAACTTCAAGGTGGCATCATGTCAGGGCGAGAGCAAGGATGGGCATTGCGCAGGGAGGTTAGCTATGGAGCTGGAGGGAGTAACTGATGAGCCCTAGAGATTCGGGGTGAGGACGAGCTGTTTTCTTTCTGTGAGGAATGACTGCCTCATGTTAGTGTTCTAAATGTGTTTTCTTAGATTCTGTGTTTGTCTAGTTGGCAACCAATACTCACTGAGCCGAACTAATGGCCACACTTATCTACATCATCCCTGTGATCCAGTTTTCAAGGAGGTACCAAGATCATATTACAAACCTTCCAAACAGTCCCGAGTCAATACTCCAACCTCATCCTTTATCTCTCGCACACCAAGCCAACATTCCCCTGCACAAAAACACCCCACGGATATGTACTAGATAACTAGAGGCTGTCCCTACACCCACAGCTTGCCAAAATTCCTCAAACTCTCCAATTCTAAGCTGCTTACCCTGGCCTGCCTTGCCTTTCTTGCAGAAACGCCAAAAATACCTGGGCCATGGGGGTGCCTGGGTGGCTTAGTCGATTGGACATCCACTTTCGGCATCCTGGGATCGAGCCCCACATCAGGTTCCTTGCTCAGCGGGGAGCCAGCTTCTCTCTCTCCCTGCCACTCCCCCTGCTTGTGCTTTCTCTCTCTGATAAATAAATAAATAAAATGTTAAAAAAAAAAAATTACTCCGGGCAATGTTTTTTTCTTTGACTTTTCTGCACCCTGGCTAAGCCCTGGTGCTTCCTTCTGTGGCCCTGCATGGTCCACTGTGATTTTTATTTCCAGGGATCTGTGAGTATAAACTTCTTCCTTCACGACAATCATTCCCATGTCCGTATGTATTGCCATGTCAAATTATAACAAATTCCTGGGGCCAACTTCTAGAACAGTGAGATGTAAACAATTTTTTTTTGGAAGTGTTATTATGGAAAGTTGGGTGTGCATTGATGTTTGGAGCCAAAAAGCTAGATTTGGGGGAGCTTTCCAGCATTTAAACTGCTTTCCAATATTTTGGGAATGTTCCCACTTTGAAGGTGGCAGAACCCGCTTTCTACCAGGACATCAAAACACCAGATTCCTGCTTCCTCAACCTTCCTTGCACTTCGTTCATGGGCCCACGATTAATCTGAAGCATCTGTCCCCACCTTTGTGTTGGGAGCTAGTGACACAAAGAAGCAGGGACAGAGGAGGATTAATTCTGGCAGCAGGAGAAGTTGGTTTCCAGGGCCAGCAGTGATAGCAGTCCCAGCGACAGACGTTGGGAGGTTTTCCATCCAGTCCCACAGCATCCCGGGCCCATCCTGTAGGTGAATGACTGACTTGTGATCTTGGCTCTGGTCTGGCTGATGTGTCCATTGTTTTCACCTGTGCCCTGAGCGGGTTCTCCAGCTTTCTAAGTGCTACTATGAACCACCCATTGTCTTTTAATAAAAGCTATTTCTGCTTAAATTCATTAATAGGTTTTTAATGCTTGCAGCCAAGAATCCTATTGGTATAATTTATGATTATTTCCTTCCTTACACACACACATCCCTCCATATGCAAGGACATAAGGTGAAATTCTAACCTTTGTTAATTATGGGTAGTGAGAACATAGGTGTTTAGAGAATTTTTTTTGTATTTTATGTCTTTTAATTTTCTTAGAATACTAGCAATCATGTATATATGTATACATATATATATTTATACACAAATATGTCCCATTTATTTACACACACACACACACACACACACACATCATGCATCATTTCACTATTTTAAGCCCTTTATTTATACTAACTTATTCACTCCTCACAACAAGCTGTTGAAGTGGGGCCAATAGTTACATCCTCATTTTATGTATAAGGAAACTGAAAGTTCTAGCGACCTATTGAAAACTACACAGCCTTTTTTTTTAAAAATATATTTGACACATAATATTATACTGGTTTTAGGTGAACCACATAATGATTAGACCATTGTATACATTATAAAGTGCTCACCAGAGTAAGTGTAGTTACTGTCTGTCACCATCTATCACCATAAAAGGTATTACAAAATTATTGACTCTATGGCCTAAGCTGTACTTTGTGACTGACTTATTTTATACCTGGAAGTTTGTACCTCTTAATGTCCTTCACCTATTTCGCCCATCCCCCATCCCACCCCTCCTTTAACCACCAGTCTCTTCTCTATATTTGTGTGTCTGTTACTGTTTTGTTTTCCATTTGCTTGTTCGTCTGTTTTGTTTTTTTAGATTCCACATGGAAGTGAAATCGCATGGTGTTTGTCTTTGTCTGACTTATTTCGCCTAGCATAAATCCCTCTAGGTCCATCCATGTTGTGGTGAATGGCTAGATTTTATTCCTTTTTAATGGCTGAGTAATATTCCATGGTATGTACATATCACATCTTCTTTATCCATTGATGGACACCGAGGTTGCTTCTATTTCTTGGCTATTGTATGTAATGCTACAAAGGGATGCACATATCTTCTTCAATTAGTATTTTCTTTTTTTTTTTTTCTCATAAATACCCAGAAGCAGAATTGCTGGGTTGTAAGGTATTTCTATTTGTAATTTTTTGAGGAAACTCCGTACCATTTTCCACAGCACCAATTTACGTTCTCACGAACAGTGCACAAAGGATCCCTTTTCTCCACATCCTCACCAACACTTGTTATTTCTTGTTTTTTTGATTCTAGCTATACTGATTGGTGTGAGGTAGTATTTCACTGGGGTTTTCATTTGCATTTCCCTGATGATGAGTGATACTGAGCATCTTTTCATGTGTCTGTTGACCATTTTTTATTTTTCTTTGAAAATATTTCTATTTGATTTCTGTTTTTAATTTCTATTTGATTCATGTTTTTAATAGATTACTTGTGGGGAGGGTTGTTGGTTTATTTTTTGCTATTAGTTGTATGAGTTCTTTATCTATCTTGGATCTCTTATCAGATATATCATTTGTAAATATCTTCTCTCATTCAGTAGGTTACCTTTTCATTTTGTTGATGGTTTTTACTGTGTAAAAAAAACCCACACAGCTTTTAAGGAGAAAATCAGAAATCAAACCCTCATGGTTATTTAGGGGCCTTTGCTTTTAACAATAAGGGAGACAAGTGAGAGAACAAGTAACTTGAAGGGGAGGCAGACCTCGAAGGGTGTTTTTAGGATGGAGGATGAGCTTATTTATGGGCTGAAGGGAAGGATCCAGCAGGAGGAGTGGTGAAGATAGGAGAAAGCCTGGGGTTATTTAATAGATGGGGATTCCATCAAAATCACAGGGGCCAAGCTTCCCGCACGGGAAGAAAGGGGAGGAAGAATACGACTCCTCATCAGAGAAGGAGGCAACGGGTCTGTGTATGGTTTGGAAGATGACCTTGCTTCTCTGGGAACTGAAGGCAAAGTCACTGGCAAGGAGGTTGAGGAGGGGACAGGCAAGCTGCAGCCAAGCCAGGCAGGGGCACAGGTGAGCGGGTTGTCCTGCAGACAGCCGGCAGGGGGAGAGGGGCTTTCCTCCAGAGGAGAAGGGGAAGGAGAGATCCACAGGCTGGCTTGCTGAGGGCTCTATCCTCACTGCTATTCGACTGGCAGTTATGCTGCTCTCTTGACCCCCAGACCCAGGACCCAGGAGATCCCCCCACCTGTGAGGTCAGGGGGTCCAGGCAGTGATCCCGGGGCACAGGGTCCTTCAGAGCAAAGAGAGACGCATCTTAAGTACTGGACAGAGAAGAGCAAATCTGTTATCTGTCCCCACTGGACACAGGCTGAATAGTACAGGCTCCTCCTTCTTCCCTCCAGAGAAGATGTGTGCGTGTGTGTGTGTGTGTGTGTGTATTAGACAGGGAGAGAGAGAGAGAGAGAATGAGAGCATGAGTCTGTGTGCTGGCCAAGCCAGCAGTCCCTCCTGTGGACTGGCTTTGGCTTTTACCTGCAGAAGCCTTTGTGCCTGGCTCTCCGTGACGCCCTCCCCCGTAGCACCTGCAGGAAGCCTCTCCAGCCGCCAGAGCGGGAAGCCCAGGCAAACTGACCAGCCTGCAGAACTTACCCAGCCCTCCCCAGGAAGCCAGCTTGACCCTCAGAGTCAGGTCGCCCTCGTCCGCCAACGTGGGTCCTGTTCCAGCATCAGTGTGACCATAAAATGAAGTCACCCTGCTCTGCTTTGCACCTGCCCTTCCATTTGGGGGGGACTTTTGTCAGCTGACCAGGACTTCCAAGCCAGGCTGGTTCTGTGTTCTCTCAAAGGCCTTTCTTCTTCTGTCACCACCGGTAAGAAAGGTGCCCCAAAAGCTTGCATTGGGGAATGTGGGGGTAGGGCATTGTGGGGGTGGGGTCCAGGGGGATACTAGCGGATGAGCGGCTTCCGGGCACTTTGGGAGGGGAGCATGTCAGAATGCTGGAAGTCACCTGCTTCTAGAAGAATTTTCATCTTCCGGTTATCCCTGCGAGGGCAGTTCACAGCCCAGTGACAGTCAGCCCCTTCTACTGGGGTAGCTCAGTCTCAGGGGTTCGTGGTGTTACTATATCAAATCTGCTTCTACGTACTATCCCTTCCTTTATTTACTCATGAAGCAAACATTCTCTATCTTTCAGTAAAGACTAACAGACATCAGTGGCACTCACTGACTTGGAAAAGTAGCAAGTGCTTCATTGCCAGGGTTTTTCTGAGGCTGGAATTTGTCAGCGAGGTTTCCTACACAGGCTGATGTGCTAATCCAGATGACCTTTAAGATTCTACCTGACCTTGAGATGTTAGGCTTCTGTGGTTGATCAGGGTATGGAGCAGAGCAGACACACAAGCTAGAAATACGGTCTCTTTCCCCTAAGCCCCGGCATGAAATTATTTGGAAGAAAAAACAGTATCATTTC
Source organism: Mustela nivalis (assembly GCF_964662115.1). Taxonomy (NCBI): domain Eukaryota; kingdom Metazoa; phylum Chordata; class Mammalia; order Carnivora; family Mustelidae; genus Mustela; species Mustela nivalis. Next base: position 148,098,390 of record NC_139023.1, on the reverse strand, counting down.
CTCTCATCAAGGGGCCATTTTTGGGGTATTGACAGAGGAGAGAGAGCTGGGACTCTCATGTGGAGGGACAGGGTGCTGGATGGCAGAGAGGAGCTGGTGGGGTCTAAGCAGGCTTCCTGGAGAAGGTGATGTTTGTGAAGAGACTAGAACAGGACCTGGGGGGTGGGAAGCCGAAAGTCAGCTGCAGTAGGAAGTTGGACGAGGAGGCCAAATTCCTTTGACTTCAGGGGACCTGGACTCAGGAGGTTGGTGTAGGGGAGGTTGGTGTAGGCGTAAGGGGCAGGGGGTGGGGGGGGTCTGGTTATTTGATTGCATCAGCAACAATAGTGGGGATGTTGGTGTCTGAGCCTTTTGCATATGCAGTGTCTTTTGGGTAGATTTCCCTATGCGTCCCATTCACCCAGACCCACTTTACAGACAGACAGTCACACCACAGCCATCCTGCCAAACCTCCAAACCTGCCAATCCAGCCACTTAAAAGATCAAAGGTTCCAGGGTTCTTTCTCTTTTAAAATCTTTCTTAGGCAGAAGGTATCTCTAATTACTGTCAATTAACTGGGATAATTTCTCCTTTAGTTTCCAATGATAAAGTAATGAAATTATCTTCGTGGGCTAATTACAAAGGATGCAAATTTGAGGCATCTTGTAGGATTGTATCCTCTAGGATCGATTGACTTTTATTTGCGCAGTCTTCCAGAGGGTCTGACATATCTCTGATTGGTTTTTATATCATGCAATTTCAGCATCCTTGGATTTCTGTTTCTTTTTCTCCTCTTGTCACTAATAGGGAAAGAAAATCTTTTATTTAGTGCACTTTGTTGAAAGAGATCATACATAGCCTTGGGATTTGTGACCATGATATGGGTTGGAAGGAGGAGTGAGTAGATCTGCATATAGAGGAAACTCTCAGAACCCTAGATCCAGGCAAACATGGGTGTGGGGTGGGACACCTTTGCCTTCACACCACCTACCTGCCATCGACCTCAGTCCTGACAGTGACTCAGCAGTGACAGTCAATAGTGCAAGGATCTGTAGATCTAAGTATGGGCATAAGTTACCCATACGAATTGCCCTTCTAGTTAGTGGCACTGGGTAGCATTTTACCAGATTAGGGTTTAAAAGCTGAAGACCTGAGTCTGAATCCCAACTGTTACCACTTTTGAACTATCCATCCCTGAGCAAATCTTTTTTGAACGTCACTATTTCCTTTATTTATACAAAAGAGATAATAAAATCCCTTGCCCTTACCCTCCTGGGGTGATCTGAGACTCCAATGAGGTCAAAGGTGTAAAAGTGCCTTCTAAACCTTAAAATCACACACTTGCAAATTGTTTTTAGAAAGATCTAGGTGTTAACATCACAGGGGACCCTGGAATCTTCTTTCCCTGTGCTTGCCTGTCCTGTTCTCTCACCCCTACCCGAAAACAAAGCCGTGAATCTTCACTGATATGTCCTGGTGGAGAGGAACAATTCAATTGTCTAGCTCCCCTTCATTTTAACAAGCAAATGAAACTTCTAGATGGTGGAGACGGTGTCATAATAATTTGTCACTGACATTCCAGGTCAGTTAGGGAGGCATGGGGCACGTGAGAATCCCAAAGCATCCCGGGCAGAGGATGAAAGAGAAAAGGAACCAGAACAGGAGCTCCATGACCGTCAGGTTTTGCATGAGTGTAGAAGGATAAACAAACAAACACACACAAACGAACAAACACACCTTTTCTGCAGTTTCCCCTGGGGACTGATGACATTCCTCTCTGCTGGCAACACCAGGGTCTTCAAGCCAACTCAACTCAAGTGGCTCTCAGGTGCTTGCACAACCTTAGACTCAAGGAAGAGCTGCCCAGTGTGAGTAGTTGGAAAGAGTTCAGAAGGGACTTCTGGGAACTTGGGGTCTCTTTGCATGGCGTTGAAGCCCATGGGACGAAATGAGTAAAGTCATGACTTACAGCAGGAGTGGATGAGCAGACGGGATTCCAGAGGTTTTCTTCTGTCCTTTCTTCTCTACTGTGTCCCCCTCAAAGGCCACACATTCTCAATTCTTCATCCTTAAAGCCCGGCACTTTGTTGTCCCCATCCTGGAAGAGGCAGTGGAAAGATGAACGAGGAAAGAAAAGAATAAATAATCAGATTATGGAAAAAGTGCTCAATGTCATCTTGCTCCTTAAACTAAGCCATGAGCCTGGGTCTCCCTCATACATTCTTCCAGAACCCTCTTCCACTCCTGGGCACCATTCATGGGTGACCCTACGTACCTAGAACCTGCAAAGCAAACCCCTGTTCTAAGGTCTGGGCTTGGGGCTGAGATAACAGGTGAATGCGACACAGTTTCCCACCCACAAGGAGCTCACAGCAGTGACCTCTGCTTCTCATCCCAAGCTCCCATCAACTCTCATCTCAACTTTCCGAGCCCATGGGAGGAGTTCAGTGCTAGGATCTGTTTCTTGTTCTCTTTTTTGTCTCAGCCCTGAGGTGATTCCCATGAACACAGCTGACTCTTTTTTGGGGTGAGTTTTGAGTATTTATTACCTGTTTTTCTTCTCTAATATTTTTTTACTGTGGCAAAATATGTATAATTACTGTTTAAACTATTTTTTATTTTTATTTATTTTTTTAAAAGATTTTATTTATTTATTTGACAGAGAGAGATCACAAGTAGGCAGAGAGGCAGGCAGAGAGAGAGGAGGAAGCAGGCTCCCTGCAAAGCAGAGAGCCTGATGTGGGGCTCGATCCTAGGGCCTTGGGATCATGACCTGAGCCAAAGGCAGAGGCTTTAACCTGCTGAGCCACCCAGGCACCCCTGTTTTAACTATTTTTTAAAAGATTTTATTTATTTAACAGACAGAGACACACACAGTGAGAGAGCGAACACAAGCAAGGGGAGTGAGAGAGGGAGAAGCATGCTTCCTGCCAAGAGCAAGAAGTCCTGAATAGGGCGTAATCCCAGGACCCTGGGACCATGACCTGAACTGAAGAAGGATGCTTAATGACTGAGCCACCCAGGCGCCCCTGTTTTAACTATTTTTAAGTACACAGTTCAGTAACGTTGAGAACATTCCCTGTGCTGTGCAACCATCATGCGTCTCCGGAGCTTTGCCTGAAACTCTACCCCCATTAAACACTAGCTCCCCTCCATGCCTCCACCCAGCCTCTGGCCGCCACTATCCTGGATCTATCAATTTGACTACTCCAGTAATCAAATAAGTGAATTACACAAGATTTGTCCTTTGGTGTTTGGCCTCTTTCACCTAGCATAATGTCTTCAAGTCCGTAGATGTGTCAGAATTTTTTTTTCATGTTTTAAGGCTAAATAATACTTCACTATAGGTATACAACACTTCATTTATCCATCCGTCCACAGATGGACATGTGGGTTGCTTCTACATTTTTTACAGATGATTTTGATGACTTGTGCTCCACTCAATTGGAGGATTAAAGTCTTTTTAAAAGTTTTGTTTTCTGATTTAAATTTTAGCTAGTTAACAGTGCAATAATGGCTTTTGGGGTAGAATTCAGTGATTTATCACTTACATATAACACCCAGTGCTAGAGAAATGGAGTCTTAAATCTACACCTACTTTGGGGATGAGAGTTACTTCCCCCACCCCCACCATGAGATACAGGAAGGGCACATAAAATACCTAGTGGACACATATGGTAGGAGATTTGGAAAATATAGTGAAGTATGAAAAAGAAGAAAATTTGGGACGTCAGGGTGGCTCAGTCGGTTAAGTATCTGCTTGCAGCTCAGGTCATGATCTGAGGGTCCTGGGATCGAGTCCCAGATGGGGCTCCCTGCTTCTCTCTGTGCCTGCTGCTCCCCCTGCTTGTGCTCTCTCTCCCCCTCTCTCTGACAAATAAATAAAATTTAAAAAAAAAAAAAAAAGAAGAGGTAAAATTGCCTCTAATTTCTGCACCTGGGGATAACACAGGTGATCTGTATATACACAGAACAAAAGATAGGAAAAGAGCAATTTGGTTGTCTTAGTCCATGGGGCCTGCTGTAACAAAAGCACCACAGGCTGGGCGGCTTGTAAACAACAGACATTTATTCTTACAGTTTTGGAGGCTGGAACGTCCAAGTCCAAGGTGCTGGTAGATTTGGTGTCTGATAGGAGCCCGCTTCCTGGGTCATAGACGATGCTTTCTTGCCGCGTCCTCACACAGTGGAAGGGGAGAGGGAGCACTCTGGGATCTCTTTCATAAGGGCACTGATCCCATTCATGAGGGCACCACCCTTTTCTCCAGCTCTCCCTGCTACGGAACATTCAACACGCCCCTCCCGTCCCCCACATCACTGTCCTTCTTGCCACTGGAACCCTACCTATCCACGTTCTAGCCTTCATCGTCCCTAGAGTCTAAAGAGACTTGGCTGTTTATTTATTTATTTATTTTACTAATCCAGATGGTGTCTATTTATCTTGTTAATAACCGCTATTTTTTTAAAATTATTTATTTGACAGAGAGAGATCACAAGTAGGAAGAGAGGCAGAGAGAGAGAGGAGGAAGCAGGCTCCCTGCTGAGCAGAGAGCCCGATGCGGGACTCGATCCCAGGACCCTGAGATCACGACCTGAGCCAAAGGCAGCGGCTTAACCCACTGAGCCACCCAGGCGCCCAATAACCGCTATTTTGAGAGACAGTTCACGTTACCATAAAAGTCATCCTTCGAAAAATGTACGTTTTGGCGAGTTTTAGTATATTTGCTGAGTTGTCCAACCAACACCGCTACATCACGGCAGAACATTTTGATCCCTCCGCCCCACAAAACAGAAACCCTCTACCATTAGCGATCACTCCCTCCTCTCCTTTCCCCCCTCCCCTCCCCACCCCCACCCATCGACAACCGTTCATCTGCCCTCTGAGCTCACAGATTTACCTACTCTGGGTATTTCATACACATCGAATCCCACAATGTGTCATTTTGTGCGTCTGACGTCTTGCACTTGGCAGGTTTTCAAGGCTGGTCCCTGCCGTAGCCGGTGTCAGCACTAGATTCCTTTTCATGACCTGGGCTTCCGTCGTATGAACGTGCCATCTGTCAAATGCGTGTTCATCAGCTGATCGGCGTTTGGCTGCTTTCAAATTTGGGCTGCTGTGAACAGCACCTGAATTCTTCCACTGACCACCCTGGGTGGTCCGATCATCTCCGTTTTAGAGACCCCGCACCCAGGCCAGAACGATGGGGACTCCATTCACATCTTGCACCTTCCTCTGTCTAGTAGGTCAGGCCAGAAGAAGAGGGAGATGTTAGCTCCTCTGTGAGCCCCAAGCCCTCTACTCCTGGGAGGCCTGTTTGCCGGCCTTTCTCAGCTCTATAAAGCATGAGGAACAAAAGCACGCATGTGTCAAGGAGGCAGGACCCTAAGACCCTTTCCCTGGCTTGCGCAGGTTCCACAATGAGAGGGGCTATGTGGAATCCAGCAGGAGCTCTGCGGTGTTAGCACCGGGAACTCTCCCTGGGGAAGCGGGTCGGAGCCTCAAGCCCCAGGGCAGCCCTGCCTGCCCTCCTTCTGATGTCCAGAGGAAGCCAGACCTCGTCCTCGGAAGCCAGACCTCGTCCTCGGAAGCCATGGGCCCCTCCCACTCTGCGGTCCTGTCCATGATGAAGCTCGGTTTGTGGTGGCTCCTTCTGATCCCGGCAGGTGAGTGGCTGTCGTCACTAGGACATCACGTCACACCTGGGGGCTCTCAGGCAGCATGGGGGAATCTCCAGCAGGGACCTCATGGCAGTCTGCCAAAGCCACAGGGGACTTCCAAGCAGCTCGCTGCACGGTGGGAAGGTGGCTGGGCAATCTCAGCTCTGAGCATGTCGCCTTGAACCTCCCCACTTCAGCAAAAATGGGGGAGACGCCTGAAGTGGCAGAGGATTTTGTGGTTAGCATTAGCCAGAAGTTCGTTGGCAAGTGGATGGGAGTGAAGGGCTCCTGGAGACGTGTGAAGCCCTTCTCCCTCTGCTCGCCCCACAGGGACCAGGTGTCTCCCCCATACGGCTGTCCCTTGGGTCTTCTCAGTTCAAGGTTGCATCTTGTCTCCAGGTCAGGTCCACCCCACTCCTCTGCCTCCCTCTCCAGCACTTCCCCCCGCTTCTTATCTAACAGTCACAGAGTAGGTGCCCTTTCTTTAGCTCCAAGCATGTCTTGCTTGCTTCATCAAGCTCCACTAGACACTGTTATATTTAATCCTCAGCAGTGTTTAGAGATAGATAGGTTCTGGATAGCGTCCCCATTTTACAGATGAGGAAACCGAGATTGAGTGGCTTTGATTCGACGGGAGAGGGACCCAGGCACTCACCACCATGGACTCCCGGAGACCCCTGTCTTCCTTCCCGTCCACAGGGTCGGCACAGCGAGCCTCCCCTCCCCAAGCTGAGGACCGCCTCTTCAAACACCTCTTCAGGGGCTACAACCGCTGGGCACGGCCGGTGCCCAACACCTCGGACGTGGTGATCGTGCGCTTCGGGCTGTCGATTGCCCAGCTCATCGATGTGGTGGGCCTGTCCCCCCATGCTTCTCCCCTTTGGGATCAGCCCCCAGACCACAGGTCCCTTTCCCGGGGTCCTTCTTCCCCCGCTTCCCAGCTCCACCCCTTCTCCTTCCCACTGTGCCAGCCCTGGAGACCCTCCTGAGAGGACGCTGATCCACAGCAATGGGTTGTCTGGGTGCCCTGTTTGTTCCACTCAACACAAACCCAGAGGACCCAAGCGGCCTCTGTGCTCCTGAAGGATCTGTAAGGATGGCTGTGTCAGGAGGGGGTGGAGGGTTGGGCTAGGCTTGGGGTGTCATGTGAGAGGTCCTTCTGGGGCATAGGGGATCTGCGTCAGCCCATCCTACTCCACCCTGTTTTGGGGGGCTGGCTCCATCGCTCTATTGTTCTTACTCTTTCCACTGGGCAGGATGAGAAGAACCAAATGATGACCACCAACGTCTGGCTAAAGCAGGTGAGAACCGCTTCCCTGGTTGAGGCAAGAGTCGGGGTGGGAGCCCATGGACCCCAGACCCTCCCAGGACTGTCTCACAAACAGAGGTATTCTGAATTCACGTTTCACGTTTCAGGGGAGAGTTGCCACTTGGGATGTTCCCAAAGCTGGCTGATTGCAGATGGCTCCTGGTAGGGAGTGTGCACTGAGACTGAGTCTGGCACCCGAGAAGGTCACCTACCAGAACCTAGGCATCCCCTTCCTGGGGGTAGGCGTTTCCTGCATGTCAGCCATTGTTTGCAGATCAGCTCATTCTGAGTAGTCACTGAAAACCCAGGCAAGGTTTCATTCTGCCCACTGAATAGCTAAGGAAAGCCTGAAGCAGAGTGTAGTTCAGCTAGAAAAGGGGGGCCCCCCAGGTGTGTTCAACTCGGAACCCCGGGCTCCTTCTGCAGGAGAATGCTGGGTGTTCCATGTCTATGATGCTTAACAAACCACCCCAACACTTAATGGCATAAAGTGACAGTTTATCATATCTCATGGTTTTATGGCGAGGAGTTTGGGCGGCTTCTTCCGCTTTGCATGGCAACTACTGGTGTTACTTGGTGCTATTCAACCTGTGGCTAGTCTGCTCTGGAGGGTCTAAGATAGTGTCATCTATGTCCATTCCTTAGTGGGGATGTCTGGAAGGCTCTGGAAGGTTCTGGAATCTGGGCCCACTTGGGTCCTTCACCCTCTTCAGGCATACTCAGTGTCTTTCTCCAGCAGGGGAGTTGGTTGCCTCACCTGGAAACTCAGAGACCCCAGAGCAAGGGTCCCAAGAGATAGGAAATGAAGCTGCTGGTTTCTTAAGGTCTGAAAACTAGCCCAGCATCACTCCTGGCAAAGAATGTGTGGCCCTTTTTGATGTACCATTCTCAGGGGCAGCACTTGGGGACACAGGCTTTATTTGAGGCTGAATAAATTCCTTTCTGCTTGACCCTCTTCATGCTCTGCCCAGCCCCTCCCTAAGCCCAGAAGTATAGACAGATGGGAGAAAATGAGAAAGAGGACCTAGCCCTCTGCCTCCTTGACCCCCCGCTACTCCCTCTTCCTGCCCCACTAGAAAACTGACCATCTCCTATCTCAGAGGCTGGCACTCAGAAACCCACGACAATCAAAACTGGGATTGGCATAACTACTTTGAGTCTTTTGAATGAATGCTTCCCTTTGTGTGACCCCAGGGCTGTATACTGGCCATGGAGTTTATAGTTGAATGCTTAGGAGAGAGCCATAAAGCCCATCGCTCTGACACTGCTCAACCTGCAGCTGCCAGGAGGTCACACGGCTCATCTTTACAGATTTGCAAATAGAGGTCCAGAGCGGTAAGGGACTTGGGAAGCCACACTGTTCTGCAGTGCAGGGACCAGCTCTGGGATAGGTTGCTATCCTGTCCCCACCCCCCAGGGCTGGTGTCCCTGGCTTCAAGGGCTGGGATGGAGAGCAGAGGAAGGAGCATGAGAGCCGGAGTCAAGCCAACCAGCAGCCAGCCCCTCTGACTAACCTGTGATGTTCTGCAAGTTATTCAGCCTATCAGAGTCGTAGTTCCTCATCTGTTAAATGGAGATAGTGTCCTCAGTTGCCTGCATTGGCAACTAATTGCCAATTACTATAACCCATGGGTACAGAGGCCCTCCAAATGTTGGTCGAAGCCTGAAAGCTTGAGAGATGATGGACTTGGGGGAAAGGGAATACAACGATGAGGCCCAATCCCTTTCAGAATTGTTCGTCAATGTCCTGAGAAGTCCTGACAATTTTACAAAGTTTTAAACGTTCCTTATTTTGCAAGTTGGGGTCCTCTGAGCACCTAAGCCTTCCTCTACAGGTGAACGGTCAATACCACTGCTGGGTCAGTGTCTCCCCAAGCCTGGTTTGGGTACCAACGGCAGTGTTCCATGAGAATGGTTTTACTTGCCTTGCTGATCCTTTTGTAATCGTCTTACATTTATATTTTAGTGGATATTTCCAAATGCTTTTGATTTTCTAGTGAAGTCCCTGATGTAAAATTTCAAAATTCAGGTGATCTTAAAAATCATGAACAAATTTGAAGGGGAAAACTGAGTACATGATGATACAGACAGCACAGGTATATTGTCAAAAATTATGAACCTGGGACTTGGGTGCTTGGAGTTTGGGAACCACACCACTGAGCTAGACCAGTGCTCTTCCTCGCATGCATCTGCTTCCTGAATATGCTATTTCCCTTCACTCCTTCCTGGACCCCTACCAAGTTGATGCTTTGTGTAAACGTCACACAATTATTCTTTGGAGGGGAAAAGCCTTCCATTGTGGGATCCTATTCAAGGGTGCATTACAGCACTATTTTAGTGAAGAGGTGCAAAAGCAAAATGGCCCCTGGACCGAGGGCAGGCTCAGAATCGGGGAGGCCAGGATTCAAGAACCGGTGCTGCCACTTATTAGCAGCGTACCCTCCACACTTCACTCTCTTCATCCTTATCCAGAGGGTTGTTGTGAGGATTGGAAAGAACCATCTAAAGGGCCTATGACAAAACTAGGTATATAGATGCTAGTAGCTATTATTTTAATTATGAAAAGGCCCTGGGCGGCAAAGACAGCCTTGTGGGGCAACCCCAGTCATTATCTGTTGGGTTGGTTGTTTCTTTCAGGTCCAGAAGGGAGGTGGGAAGCCCTCCGTCCCAGAGCTAGAACCAGACAGCTTTAGAGGGAGAAGGCATTGTTTTCATTGCTGAGCTACACGGTTCCTGAACATGGCCCCAGGGCTTGGTGCTAGGGAGCCAGAGTGAACCAGCTGTTGTCCCTGGCTGGTAGAACTTAAAGAAGCATTAAATAAATATGTAGGCAAATCCACACTGATCACCACTTGTGATGATGCCGAGAAGGAACATTTCAGAGAATGAATAATATTATCCTGGTTTTGGGGGGGAAATTCGCTTGGACCTACTACTGGAACCAAGGCTGGGGCCCAGAGCCTCCCCTTCCTGCTGGGTTTCCCAAGGCGGGGGGTGGGGGGGTGGGGGGGGGGTGCTCTGGAACACAGTTTATAAGCACTGTGGACTTCCCGGTCTGGACTCCCCAGTCTCAGCCACATAACCCTGGCTGGGTGTTTTCACTTCTCTGGTCCTCAGTTTCCTTACCTGTTCGAATGGGGAGATACTTCGGTCTGCCCAGCATTCCCTCCCCAGCTCTCCCAGGGAGTCTCTTCGGAGATGGAGGGTGTACAAATCCTTTGTAAACTGTGAGGCATTAAAAAAACGTTGTTCCTACAAATGAGTGAGGTGGCTCTTCAGCATCCTCCCGCTAGGGGGCAGAACGGGGACTGGAGGCCGGACTAGCGGGACCTATTGTCCTGGTGTGCCCAGGACTTGGAGTACCAGAGCTGGGGCAAGACGGGCTTGGTTATCCCAGGCTGGACTCCCGATCCCCAGCTCCGACCCCTGTCCCGGTCTCACGGCCCTTTCTCCTCTGTGGGTATGGGGAGGCCCTTGTGTGTATGGGGGTGCTCCCGAAGGCAGGCGGTGCCAGGTGACGGGACTTCCCTCCCCACATATAGGAATGGAACGACTACAAGCTGCACTGGAACCCGGCTGACTTCGGCAACATCACATCCCTCCGGGTCCCTTCGGAGATGATCTGGATCCCTGACATTGTCCTCTACAACAAGTAGGAAGCCGGTGGAGGCTCCCGGGAGGGGCGGGTGTCGGGAAGTCTGGCTGGGTTGGACGTGGGCGGTCCCCCCCCTCGTGTCTCAGCTTCCTTGCCTCCTTCTCGACTCATCCTCTCGCCCATCCTCATCCCTCCTCCTTTCCTCTTGATTCCTTAGTTTCTCGCACTTGTCCACCAAAACTTACTGAGAACCCAGTCTAAATTAGCACATGGTACTGTATGTATGGGACACGGATTTGGTCCTTGAAAAATCGGGTGGTGTAGACTGTGAAAGCAATGCCGAAGGGTGGGCGTTTTGCAGGAGGGTGGTATTGTTGGAACCGGTGAGCAGCATCCCCGGGGAGCACCCTCAAGGGGCGGACTCACTTGGCGTGGGTATTTTGTAAAACTCACATTATTTATAGTTGCTTTGCATTCAGGACCCAAAAAGGAGCCATTTTTGAGCACAATGATGAGACACTGATAAAAGGCAGGGGAGTGGAAAGAGAGTCCCAGTGAACACCAACAACACAATTAAAAAAAAAAAAAAAGATAGAGACCTAGTCTTTCATTTGTCTGTTTGGTGTCAGGTAATTCTTCACTTAGAAAACAAAACCTGAAAAGTATTTGATGTTATGCTTGTCTAACGGAGTTTTCTAATGTGGAGCTCTAAGGAGCCCCCATTCTCAGAGATACGAGCAGGTACGAAAAACAGTCATGTGGTCAAATAATTTTGGAAGAGATGGACTGTATACCCATAACTCCGCCACCGCAGCCCCAGTCCTTTGGGAACTGTGAGCACAAGATATCATTTTCAATGTTGTTGGAAGTTGTACTACTAAGATACACATGCAGTCTAGGTTTTCTAACTCATTTGACCCAAATTTGGAAGAACTATCTTTAAACAAAAAAATAAAGGGGGGCAGATCCATTTTTGAGTTTTGGTGTCTTCAGAGAAAGTCATGACAATGATTCCTTTATACCGCCCAGTCCTGGTCAGACCCAAAGCCCTCTTTCCTGAGCTGCGTCCATAAACACACAGATCAGCACGGATTACCAGAAGGTCTAGCTGCAGGTGCCTGGTGTTGGCAGTTGTCACTGGACTTACGGACCCCTTCCTGCATATCTTTATGCGGAGCCATAACCCCGAGCCAGCGCCCAAGATCCTTCTAGTTGTGCTCCCTTTGCACCTGGCAGGAAAGTCTGGACCAAAGTCCTAACATCAGATACAACCTAAAGTTTGGACCGTCATTATAGCTTCGACCAGTGTCCCTTGATAATAACAGGAGACTTGTTGGCTAGGACAAAAGTTCAAACCAAATTCTTGCAGACATTTAAAGAAGGGTGTCCTTCATCCAGACATTCCACTCCAGGTTAAACAGGAGGATGGAGGAAATTGCACCTTTCTTTCCTCCACATGGGGCACATGTCGCCATCTAGTGGTAGTTCTGTGTGGTGACCAAAAAAAAAAAGGTTAAACTTCGGCCTGACGTGTACCTGTTTGTCAAAGTTCCTGTTTCCAACCTTCTGAGTTTCCCGTTTTCCAATTCCTAATCTGGCACTTCTCCATAGAAAAGAAGTCTGTCTTCCCGTGTGCTCCTCTGGTTCCCTTGACTTTAAGAAATTGGAGGGAGAAGGAAGGCTCCTTGAACATTAGGGCCCAGAGCCCACAGCACTATCCCACCTGGCGGGAATTGGGACTCAGGCTCTCAGGAAGTCCCAGTGAATGGCCACTGTTCCCCCAGTGCTCCCACAGCACCATGATGCCACAGTGTCATCTCCCACCACCCTTTCCTATGCCCTGCCCCCTCCCCCGCCACCCCCAGCCTGAGCACACACTGAGTTTTATCTCTCCCCTCCTCTGTTCCTTATTCCGTGCCTTTGCTCCACTAGTGTGGCCTCCACCCCATCTCTCCACCCGTCCCACTGGCAACTTTAAGGATGAGCCTGCTCACTCCAGCCAGAAGGGATGTCCGACCCCGCCTCGCCCCACCCCAAGTGGACTGCCTTGGGGTGCTCTTGCCACCCCCTTGGGTTATAGGTGTTAAGGGCTGCATCTCATTTCCTCGTGGCTCCTTGTGGTTCCTTAAGGGCAGGCCTGTGCCTCACATTCCATCCCCCACAGCTTGTGTAGAGGCCCTAGAAGATGAGGCTGGTGCAGAAATGCCCAGTACACAGGTGGAGTCGAGGAACTTGCTTCCTTCACCAGCAAAGGGGTTATGTCTCTTCTGAGCCAGGAGCTAAGGATCTCAGGTGGGAAAAGACGTGGCCCTAGACGAGGGCCTCGCTCCCCATCTGCTGTGGGGAGAAAATATAAATAATCACCTTAAAATATTAAGTGAACACAAACGGGCCATATGACTATCTGTCCCATGTGTTTATAAAGATGTAGAAAATTATATATATGATGTGTGTGGCACTCAAATATAGATGACATATATATGTATAATATCAGAGTGTTAATAGCGGTTGTTTCTAAAATTCTTGCTCTTTTCCTATATTCTTCAAAATTCCTGCTTTTGTCGTTAAAAGGATAGTGTTTGAAAGACAACTCAGGTAGCTCTGAGTGTGAGTGTGCTGGGAGAGCCTCCCGCACTTGCACAGATGGCGACAACTGGGCCGGGTCTGGCTTTGTTATTCGGGTGCCCGTGGGCTGAGCCGGGCCCTCCAGCTCCTCTCCTCTCCCCAGTGCAGATGGGGAGTTTGCGGTGACCCACATGACCAAGGCCCACGTCTTCTCCACGGGCACCGTGCACTGGGTGCCCCCCGCCATCTACAAGAGCTCCTGCAGCATCGACGTCACCTTCTTCCCCTTCGACCAGCAGAACTGCAAGATGAAGTTTGGCTCCTGGACCTACGACAAGGCCAAGATCGACCTGGAGCAGATGGAGCAGACGGTGGACCTGAAGGACTACTGGGAGAGCGGAGAGTGGGCCATCATCAACGCCACTGGCACCTACAACACCAAGAAGTACGACTGCTGCGCAGAGATCTACCCCGACGTCACCTACTACTTCGTCATCCGGCGCCTCCCGCTCTTCTACACCATCAACCTCATCATCCCCTGCCTGCTCCTCTCCTGCCTCACCGTGCTCGTCTTCTACCTGCCCTCGGACTGCGGCGAGAAGATCACGCTCTGCATCTCCGTGCTGCTCTCGCTCACCGTCTTCCTCCTGCTCATCACCGACATCATCCCCTCCACCTCCCTGGTCATCCCGCTCATCGGCGAGTATCTGCTCTTCACCATGGTCTTTGTCACGCTCTCCATCGTCATCACGGTCTTTGTCCTCAATGTCCACCACCGCTCCCCCAGCACCCACACGATGCCCCACTGGGTGCGGGTGGCCTTTCTGGACTGTGTACCCCGGTGGCTGCTAATGAGCCGGCCCCTGCCCTCCTTGGAGCCCCAGCACCCTCCAGATCTGAAGCCCAGCTCCTCCTACCGCTGGCTGGAGACCAACGTGGATGCGGATGAGAGGGAGGAGGAGGAGGAAGACAGATGGGTGTGGGCAGCCCAGTCCTTGCCCCGCCTGGGTGTCCTCTGCAGCCATGGTGGTCGACACCATGGGGCTTCGGGTCCCAAGGCAGACCCCCGGTGGCAGCAGGGTGGGCTTCTGCTGTCACCTCGCATACAGAAGGCGCTGGAAGGTGTGCGTTATATCGCCGATCACCTGAGATCTGAGGATGCTGACTCTTCGGTGAGTTGGGGCCGGGAGAGGGGCTCTTCCTCTGGGTGGCTCTCTCTCATCCCAAGGTGTTTAGACCACCCAGTCTCCTCCATGGGGGCTCGTTTCCCTCTGCTATGGCCCTCAGGAATCTGGACTAAACTGTGATAAAGGACGTCTAGCTGGCAGGTGGCAGAACGGCAGCCAAGAACACCCCAGCTAAGGCTATCTGGGGAATAACAAGCCAGAGAGGGAGGGACCTCAGAAGCTGAAATTCCCCGTGCCATTCTTGGCACGGTCGCCCTATAGGTGGTGGGGGGAGGGGACAGAGGGAGGCGAAGGGAATATCACCCGACGATAAACCACGTAAGTCAGCCTGCTGCATCCTCAGCTTTCCTCCTTTGTCCTGATGGCTTCCTCCCAATTCTATTCGTTTGTGGGCTCTGGGCATTTTGTAGAAGTCACTATTCACCCACAAAGCCTAAGGAACATTGGTTGTATCTGGTGGGCTCCCCGCCCCAGCCCCTGTCAAGCCCAGCGTTAGTAGGTAGGTCAGCAGGCACCGCTCGGGATTGCAGACTTCTTACCAACCTAGGGAAGGATGGAAGGCCTGTGGGTGGCCGTGTTGAGTGGTTAGGAAAAATTAATTGTTATCTCACGTGTGAGCAGGGAGATAACCCCACCTGCTTGCTTGGGCCGTGAGGCCAAATTCCACAAAGCCCTGCCCCCTGTGACCCGCCCAGACTTCCCCAGGGCCACACCTATCCCCACCTACCTCTGTGGCTCCCCCTCCTGCAGTGGGTGGGGGATTGGGAGTGGGGTGAGGGAGAGGCGATCTGTGGTGGGGGCACAGTCTCCGCCATTTTGTAACTGCCAGGGGGTTGAGTTTAAATCGCTGCACCCCTCTGGGAAGGTCCATGCCCTTTGGTGGTTCTAGAACATCTGGCCTCCCTTATCTGAAATTTGAGAGTCTATGGAAAGGCTCTGGCTCACGTCCTAGGGGTGAGATAAGGCAGGGATCACTAGGAGAGGCTTGTTTGGGTCTTGAGACCACCTTAGGTTCCCCAGGTCTCGGTGAGGCCACGGCTGCCCCCAGTGTCATCCTTACAGAGACTGTGCATGGGTGGGACACTTCCCCACTCCCAAGGCCTGGCCTCTGTCACAGTGAGCTCATTTCCATGTGCAGGTCAAGGAAGACTGGAAGTATGTGGCCATGGTCATTGATAGGATATTCCTCTGGTTATTTATCGTCGTCTGCTTCCTGGGGACAGTTGGACTCTTTCTGCCTCCGTACCTGGCTGGAATGATCTGATCTCCTGTCCCTTGCTTGGACCCAAAGGTGACACTGCTGATCATCTTTAACCACCACTCCCTCTAGTACAACGTTGGGTTCAAGGCCATCCGACTGCAAGCACCTCTCTGTGGAGTCCCTACACTGGCCCCGTCATGGAAGACTCCTTGGGTCAATTCACTGAACTTATTGTACTGTGTGCCGAGAATCTGCCAGGCACAGAGCCCAGTTTTGGATGCTGGGCAACTAGGAAGTGAGGAACTTGCTCTGCAGAAGGTTACAATATGGTGATGACAATGTGAAACCATGTAAGTTTCTCCTACAGGAGCCCTGAAGACGCTGAGTAACAGGAGGACCACGAGGGGGCAATCCAAGGGGCAGATGCACAGACCTCCAGGGATGGGTGCATGGGGAAGAGAGGAGAGGGTGCTTCAGGGGGTGGAAGAACTATGAACAGCATTTTGGATTCAAGAATGAGCCCAAGGTGTCTAGAACAGGCAGGCTGAGATGGAGCTCCAGTGTGGGAGCTGTGGGAGGAGGTTGGAAAGGCAGGTTCGGGTATCTTGAGTCTGATCCTGAAGGTCTAACGTTGGTTGACCCTCCCTGGAAGGAAAGGGGGAAGCAGGGACCCAGTGGGGTAAAAGGTACAGGTACAGGTCAGACCTTTTGGGTGGCAGCGGGAGGTGTGGCTGGATGCAAGTAGCTGGGTCATCCCACCTGCCTAGAAGCTCACTTGAACCCCTTGCTTTCCCTCACCTGTAGCAACACCCCCTCAGCTTCCCGCAGCAAACGGGCTCCGCTCTAGCTGGCCCCAAGAGGTCTGGCCACTTTGCGGTCCCTGCCATCTGTCCTTGAATGCACATCGACAAACCAGGAAGGTATCCTGGGTCATCCTTGACTCAAGCTTGCAGCTTGCTCCTCCCACCCACTCATGGGGCAGGTGATGGCCAGCCCACAGGACTTTTGCTCAGAGTGAACTGAAGGGAGTGAGCTGGGCTGCTTTGCACCTCGACTGCTGTGGAAATGTAGAAGCTGCGGGACGGCTTCCCTTCCCAGCCTGGCCTCCCAGTCCTTCCTGAAGTCCCGCAGTGGCTTCTGAGCCGCTCTGGACGGCCCAGGAGTCCTCGCACCTCAGAATCCAGCAATCCACAGCCAGCAGCTGCATGCCAGAGCCTGGGGCGAGCTCCTGGCCCCAGGTCATCCCTCACCCCCGCCTGTCCAGCCCGCAGAGAGCAGAACCTCAGCCACTAACAGAAGCAGACACTCTCTGGATGGTGTGCGGGCCCCAGATAGGAAGCCAAGTGGGATGAACTTCCGGTTTCCTTGGGCCTTGAGGTACTCCACTTACCTCTCCTTGACAAACACAGAGAAAACCTGCAACACCCAGGCCAGGCCCCTACTCCTCAGTTCTTCCCAAAACTCCCCTGCTCAGCTGCCTATCTGGTTTCCGGCTACCCCCCACCCCCCACCCCCGCAACTCCTGCAGGGGCAGTCCCCCAGCCTCCTTTCTGGTCCATCTTGGCTCTCCCAGCCCCCATCTCCTGGTGCAGTGTTGTTCCTTCATGCTATTCCATCTCCCACCCACCTTGCATGTGAGTAAAGAGATGAAATAAAGCTAAGGCTGATGCTCGTTCAGCTGCGGGACCCCTCCTCAGCATTCTCAGGACCATTCAAGCCCCCTGCACTCCAGTGGCTGGCACGCCAGCTGGGAGAGTGCCATTGGTGTTTCTCACAGGGCACAAGAGGGGTCTTCCCTTAGTCCCCACTAGAAAGTCACCCTTGGGTCAGGCGCAGGGGAGTAGGGCCTGGAGCCCACACCTTACCCCACTGCCCCCTGGTGTCACCACGAACCCCTCCGTGCTCGAGCCTGGCGTCGGCTCTTGACCTGCGCCCAACAGAACACAATCAATTTCTTCCGGGGCAGTGGCCCAAGGTCAACGTGACCCTCCTTCCAAAGAGCAGGTCAAGCAAACAAAACAACCAAACCACAAAGCAAATGGTACAATTTTAATTCATCCACAAGTCAAATAGAAAGAAGGTAGAAGAGTGTTTTGCACAAACACAAGGGAGGGGTGAGGCCGATGGGAAAGTGGTGGGTGGGGGTGGGGGATTGGGTGGGTGGGGGGGGTTGGGGTGGGGGAGAGAAGGGGAAGTAAGAAAAGAGGGAGAGAAGGAAGGGGCCAAGTCAGGGAAGAGAGAAAGGGCACAGGGAAGAGAGCAGATTGTGGTCCGAGTCCTGTTTTGGCCTCGTCTCTCCCTTTCCCCCACAACGCTTGGCGTGTAGACCACACAGCGTCTTGTGCCCAGACTCCCAATAGCTTGTTCCTGGACTGGGTCCCAGGTCCCCCCTCAGAGGGGGCACATGGCTGTTAGTCCAGTCCACACTCACATTAAATAAATTCCAATATACACTGTACAAGAAAGCCAGGCCCATCCCTCATCTCGCAAGCCGCCCAGCCCCAAAGGAAAGCCCCTCCTAGTCCCTCGGTCCATCCGTCCATCCGAGGACCTCCGTGGGCGGAACAAGAAGGAATAGCTTGGCTCCAATAGACCTGCCATGTCCTTGCAGAAAGCCATCGTGACCACTAGGGGCACCAGTGTGACCACAGCGGAGCAGGTGGGTGTGAGGAGGGAGCGGCCAGCCGCAGCAGGGCTCCCTCTGAGCCCTCTTGGTCACACACCCCTGCCCCGCCCCTCCGGCATCTAGAGCCCTGAGTCCCCTCTGTCCAGCTGCAGCCTGAGCAGCACAGTCTGGGGTTGGGTGGGGGGAGGGGTCGTGCAAAGTGGCAAGGGGAGGCCTCCCCACAGCCTTCCCCCAGAAGACCCACATTACCGAAGGCAAGGCGGGGGCCAGGGGGAGGCAGGGGAGGGAACACTACAGGCAGGGGCAGAAGATGCAGGCAGGTGGCGCCCACCCTCCATCACTCTGCGGGCGGGTGGGCCAGATTGGCCAGAACTTTGGCCTGGTCTACTGCATCCAGCAGGTTCTTGGCGTCCACGGCCAGAGTGTGGGAGGCCGTGAGCATCTGCCGCTTGCACTCCTCACTCAGGGAGGTCACGGCGTTTTGCTGGGCCAGGCGCATCTTATTGATGAGCTCTGCTAGGTCCTTGTTGAGCAGTTTCTGGGTCCCCTCGATCTGTAAGAAAAGAATGCTTGAGAGGCTGGAAGCCTGAGCTGCGGTGACGTTTAAGCTTGGAGAGTAGGGAAGCTGTGCAAGTATCCTGTTTGGGCTTGGCCGAGGCAGTCACAAGCTTTCTGGGGGACAAGTTTGATCCAAGGCCCTATGTGACCTGGAGACAGACATTGCAGATGCCCCAGACCCTAGCCCACTCCATCCTAGCTCTGCCTGACACAGCCCCACAGACTGTCCCTTCACTGCTGTACCCCCTCCTGCTGACCCAAGGGTAGAGTGAACATCGGACGACAGGTGCCCTTACTCATTAGTTAGCTGTCTACCTTCAACTCAAGAGCCTGGGGACCGTGGCTTGAGCTGTAGGGTTTGGCTTACCACCACTTCCCAGTGCCTAGCACACTGCTAAGAGCGCAGATTCAGCACCCAAGGTACTCCCCAGTGCAATGAATGACGGAGCCATCACCTGGAGGGGAAGGACCTCTAACAGGGAAGGGACAGCACCAGCTGGGGCTCCTCTATGGGCTGCTACTGTCACCCAGAGGAAGGCTGGGAAATGCCCAGGTCCTCCTGCATCCTGTCTCAGACAGTCACATGTTGTGGGGACAGTGATGTCATGCGGCCATCCCCCCTGAGCTGTGTCGCTGGGAGTCGGTGGCTGACAGCCTGGCGGGAGGGCATGGGTTCTGCTGAGCCCCATGATTGGTTTCCCAGGCAGACAACCAACCCATGTTCCGAGATGCTAGTGTTCAGCTTTTGACTATGGTCAGAGTCTCCTATGGCTGTGGTAACAGCCCATGACCAGTGTGGTGGCTCAAAACAACACAAATTAGTCTCTTCTGCTCCTGGAAATGGGTCCTATGGGGTTAAAGTCAAGGGGATGGCTGGGCCACGCTCCTCCTACACTCAAGGGGGGAATCTGTTCCCTGCCTTTTCTAGCTTCTAAAGGTAGCTGCCTTCCTTGGCTTGTGGATCCTTCCAGCAGTGATGTTATCCCAACCTCTGCTTCTGTCATTCCATCTCCTTCTCTGACTCTTAAAGGATGTCCGCTTCTGACACCCTCTTACCAGGACTCTTGGGCCTCATTGCACCCACATGGATAAGGCAGCATAGTCCGATTGCCCCATCTCAGGATCCTTAAGTTAATCCCACCTGCAAAGTGCAGGACCCCAGTTCTGTAGACACTTAGCCTTAGTGTGGCAGGTGATTAGATAAAGGGTCATGGGAAGGGAAAAGGCAAAGGGAAGGTCTGTCCTCCCTTGCACACCCTCGTGCGTTACAGAATCACGGCAACTGTCTAAGACTTAAAGGGGGAGACTCCCCCTAGGAGGCTGGCTGGGTTCCTGGGCACCGGCTCTGCACCCTTCCCCCTCCCCCGCCCTCCTCGTGGTCCAGATTTGCTGTGCAGAGCCACGTGTGCGGAAGGTGGGGAGACAGACAGGAGGCCGCCCTGGGGTCCTCCTGAGTGTTCTGTGTGAAACGCAGCTGGCGCAGGTGAAGGCGAAGGGCAGAAGGGACATCCGACAACGCTGTCTGGGAGAAGCACACCCACCTCTGTCCGAGAGGATGACGGCAAGGAGGGCAGGAGATCATCCACGCTCCCAATGAGCTTCCGCAGGGTCAGGCCCACGTTCTGTGGGAGAGAGGGGTGGGGGTACTATCACCTCTTGTTTTCGGAGAAAGCTGTGTTTCCCCAGGGAGAAGCCCTCCTGGGACGGCAGCTGCCCCCGTCAACTCCCTGGCACTAAATTCCCCCCAGCCACTTTGCATTAAAGGGAGACTTTCTGGGAAAGGCACCTGCAGGGCAGACAAGGGAGCCCAGCGCCACCCCCTCCCATTCAGGGCCAGAAGGGGCAGCCTCCACCCGCCCTGTCCACGACTGTCACCTTCACCACCACCACATAGCCCTCAGGAGGCAGCTGACAGAGCTCGTTCTTGAGGTCCAGCACAGCCCGCACTAGCTCCATGACATTGAGGTACACCAGATCATCGGTCCGGTCCAGGTTGGCTGTGGGCTGGATGGACTGGGGGGAGGGGAAAGCAAGGGGCCAGAGGGGAGGGTCGTGAGTCTGGGGGACACTGAGATTCTTTCTTGGGCAGACACTACTGGTGCCAACACAGCCACCAGCTCAATCTGAAAAGACTCTTCTCTGAAATAATGATGCCCTGTCCTGCGGGAGGGGGTGCATCCCTCCCTTCTGCATTCAGGGCAGTGGTTCTCAAACAAGTCAGCCAGAAAGCCTTGAAATGGTACCAGTGGCTGGTCTCACACCAGACCAATGAGACCATCACCTGGGTTCCTGAGTTTGGGGGCCAGGCGGTTTTCGAAGCTTCTTGGATGATTCTAATGGGAGCCCAGGCTCACAACCACTGTTCCAGAGTAAGAAAAGCCATCACCTGGTCCCAGGCTACTGCAAGAACAGTGTGGGTGCAGGAATCCAAGGGGGCAGCCTGAGACAGGAAGGGAGTCCAGACTTCCTGCTCCTAGGGCTGGGTCAGTGAGGTTTCCTCCAGGTCAGGGAGGGGACACAGGAGATGAGGAGACTGGGCTTCCCCTTGCCTTTTCACGAATTCACTATATGCCCTTAAACAAGGTATTTCTCTCTGGCCTCAGCTATGTATTGTGGGTGCTGGACTGGATTATTTCTTAGGGCCTCTGAAATCTTCACAGCCCCTGGCCTTGTGTCTTGGGGAGCCCTGGTTCAAAGTCATTACCAGCTTTGGCCCCGCCAACACATACCTGCGCGCCCAGCCGTGGTGGCTTCTGTGGGGGGCCCGTGAACTCCGCTGCAAGGGGAGGGAGAGTGAGTGTGGCGGGGAGGTCTGGGCACACAGGCCCTTTTCTTCCTGCCCGCTGATAACCAAACCAACCCCTTCTCCTAAGTTACCAGGAGACCCAGGGAAACCAAGTTTGAAGGTGTTTCTGGAAAATAACCTCTGGGCTCCCTGCCCTCCCCGCCCCCACAGTTAAGCACTGCCGTCCATCTGATAGACAGAAAAAGCCACAGTTGCAGTGGAGATGGGATGATTACAGGAGGTGCTCCAGCTTGTGCAGGAGCCCCCAAGCACACACTCTGGCCTTGACACTGGTGAAGGAACTTCACCGGTGCCAGAGCAGTAAGGGGGCTGATGGTCCACTTGGAGCATCTGGGGGTCTGGGAAGTGAAACAGCAGAGAAGCCATGCTATTCACTCCACATTTTGAAAAGCAAAGGCACGTGCAAGCCCTGTGGAGTTGCTGGAAGACTGAGCGGGAATGGAAGCCGGAAGACTGGTTCTACTTTCTAACCTTCTGCCACCAGACAGCCGTGTGACCTGGGGCAGCTCACTTACACTCCCTGGCCCACCCTTTTCATCTGTTAAACAGCAGGGTTCACTCAGAAAGGACCCTAGAACCAGAAGGCCTGGGCTCTAATCAGAGCTCTGTTCTTTACTAGCTGTGTGACTTTGGATTAGTTACTTGACCTTTCTGTGCCTTAGTTTCACATCCTTTGTAAAATGGACATGATTCATTGTATCTACCCGATCAAGTTGCCGTGAGGTTGGAGCTGACATTTGCAAGCAACCTGGGCCCATGCTTGTCTAGTGTTTAGTTTCCTGTGACTGTTGTCACCGTCACTGGCCCCTGTTCTTGTCATCACTGTCATCATCCCCATCACCAACATCATCAGCTGCACCCTCCCTACAGGGAGGGTGGTGAGCCTGGCTCACCGCTGGCTTTTCCTGCTCCCCCTTTAGCAGCAGTTTCTGGAAAGGCCCTGTGGTCTCAGCTGCCCCTGCCTGCCCTCTCTCCCTCATCCCCGGGGCATAGGGAAGACAGGCCCTGGGAGAGGCGGGTGGAGCTACTGTCCCCCAAAGACGGCCTTCAACAGAGGGAGGGAGGACAGGAAGGAAGAGCCACCAAGGTCTCCAAAGGCAACAGGAGATACACTTAGGCAAAGGCTGCAGACCCGGCAAGAGGGAGAGATGAGAGATAGGTGGAGGGAGCGAGAGGACGAGGTTGGCAGACGGAGCAGAGGGTAGCTATCCTTTCCCAAAAGGGCCCTCCCTGCACCCTCTGAACTGGAACAGGCAGAGTTTCTGAAAACGGCTAACAGACGCTGCAGCCTCTGTGAGCTCTGCAGGAGAGGTCAAGGGGAAGCTCCCGCCAAAAGGGAGGGCACAGACACTTACTGTAGCCGGCCTCCTTCTCTGGGGTCTGGAAGGCAGGAAAGAGAACTTGTCACCAGCCCGCCCCTGGAGGCACCCCGCTCCCCACCCTGACCTGATCCCCGAGAGTTCAGCTGCGCACTCGGAGGTCAGGGGGCCAGTGGGGCGCCCCGTCTCAGAGCCTGAAGGGCCCTGTGGCAGAGGGGGCATGCACTATGGGTGGAGATCTAGCGGGAGCTCAGGAACCAGGAGCAGAGCTTCGTGGAGCTCAAAGTAAAGGGAGAAGTCTAGCTCCCGGGGGAGAGGCAAAAAGGGAAGGAATGGGCGGGCAGGTCGCCCAGTGCAAGGGTCCTGCTGTCTCCAACGCCTTCCCAGGCCTTGACTTTAAGGCAGAGGTCTTTCCCGATGACTCACCAGCGGGGACTTGTCATTCATGTACAGCATGGGGTCCTGCAGGGGAGGAAATCGAAGCAAATGGCTTAGGATTCTAGAACTGAAAACCTTAAGGACGCACGGAGAGCATTCCCTCTCATCATCTGGGGACACAAGAAGACACGGTGGTGTGGACATCTCTCCCATTCAAGCACTTTTACCACAGTGCTGGGCAGCGCTGCAGAGTGGGGTCCCCTCGTACCCAACGGCTCAGGGCTGCTCACCAAGGATTTCTCCTCCTGCCTCAGCCACTGGTAATCTTCCACCATCTGCTTCTGCTGCTTGTCCAGGATCTGCCGCATCTTGAGCCTCTCGGCCTCCCACAGCTGCTGGGCCTCCTCTCGGCTGCTGGGTCGGATGAAGTCCTCCTCCTGAGAGGACCACGGGGAGAGAGAAGAGGGCACGATGAGTCCAGGGCCCAGATCCTGGTGGGCGCTCCTCTAAAGAGGCTGGGGAGCCATGGGCCTCGGCCTCCATGGGCCGCTTGGTTTCTCGCGAAGTTTGTTCCAAAATTCGCAGCCCTGTACACAGATGGTTACGGGGTCCCCCAGCCCTGAGCACGTGGCTATGCTGCACTGTCGTGTCAAACCCGAGAGCACAGCATTGAACATGCATCGTATTTAAGCCATTCCAGGATCTGCTCCTACGATTTCATTTTCAAATTCCTGCCCTAACAGTATTTTCTCAGTTGGCACGTCACGGTTATGGTCACTTCATACATTTAAAAATGCAAAGCCAGCCCCCCGGGAAAGCCTGGGCTGTTTATTGCCACCGGAACCCCGCGGTAGGGTGTCGGGGAGCGTTGAGGAGTGCGGTGCTCCCTCTAGCCTCCTGGTGTGCCATCCTGCAGAGCTGTCCACGGAAGGACGGGACGCAGGCTGAGGGAAGGGGCGACAGCACGCACCCATGTGATGGAGCCTTTTTATGAAAACGTACTCTTTATTAAGCTAGTAGGAGCTTCCGTGATTGAACCAAAGGCTAAAAGAAAAATGCACAAGCTAAGAGCAGAGTGAAGAATGAAATTTAAAGCCATATGGATCTATAGATGTGCAGTATACACTCGCCTTCCCTAGCTTTATTTAACTTAACCCTCCTTTTAACTCATTTGAAGGGCTCTGGAGCTATAGTTTCCTCTGGGGCATTCTGAAACAGAAGGTGTTACATGTTTTCTTACTCCTCCTTTCCCTTCAGTCTTCCCCAGAGTTCATTTATATCAGTATCTGCTTGTCCCTTCAAACTCTGGCGTTTTTTTTCTGCAGCACACGATCATCTTGGCCTCCTGGACTCAAGAGGGACGTTGTCATTCTTTAGATGGCATAAAGCCCTGTGTGACCTTTGTCAGGGGCAGCACCCTTCTGTGACATCCAGACCAGCAGCCTCTTCAGATCCTTGCTTTTAAAATGGGCATTTTATATACAAGTCACTAGCACAGAATGCTAAAAATTATTCTCTCTCTACTTTAGCAAGCCATAATCTCTGCCAAGCCTCTAAAAAAGATTTTCCCCACCAAACCCTTTAAAACACACTTGGCTATAACAACACCGTTCCAAATTAGTTATATTGGGCTGTTTTGCCTAGTGCTCACTGAGCTTCAATCACGGCTCTTGATTTCTAACAATAAACCCCACCCCCCCACCCCCCGTTAGATTTCTTGCTGAAATATTCTTTGTTACTCTGTTCAACACCTACTTCTTAGCAGCTACCATGTGGCAGGCATAGGGCTGGATGCTGGGAAGGCACTGATGACAAAATAGGCAATATCCCTGTTCTCATGGGGTGAAGAAAGCAACAATTAGACCAGGTTTCTCAGCCTCAGCACCATGAACATGTGGGACCCGATCATTCTGTATTGGAGGAGATGTCCTGTAAATTGTAGGATACTCAGCAGCAGGTCCACAAACAGAGAGGCTTTTAGTATCTCCCTAGTGGTAAGAAATGCCTCCAGACGTCAGCAAATGTCCTCTCTGAGGCAAGATCTTCTCAGCTGAAGGCTACTGAGTTAGATCTCATTTAAAAAAAAAAAAAAGTTGCAGGACATAAGAGTCTTTTACAACCATAGAATTTATGGAACAAGATATATTTCCCAGAGGCTGATGCTCCAAAATGAGGGCATTTGAGGATTATAAGTATCTGCTGCTGAATGTCGATAACCTCCAAACACAATGGTATGGCTAACCCGGGCTACTGACAAATAGCGACACTCGAGAACTAAGGGTCAAATATTCTGAATACCGAGCTAGGAATCTCCAGGTGAGGCTAGACTGGACTGAGAAGATTTAACACTGGTAGAAGAAGTTATTAGACTCAAGAAAACACTGATATGGGGCACCTGGGTGGCTCAGTCATTAAGCATCTGCCTTTGGCTCAGGTCCTGGCCCCAGGGTCCTGGACTCAAGCACCGCATTGGGCTCTTTGCTCGGCAGGAAGCCTGCTACTCCCTCTCCCACTCCCTCCTGCTTGTGTTCCCTCTCTCACTGTCTGTCTGTCTCTCTCTCTCTGTGTCAAATAAATAAATAAATAAATAAAATCTTTAAAAAAGAAAAGAAAACACTGTATTGTTTTGTAAGTGTTAAAGGAAAATTCCCGCTACTCAACTGTCTAGGATGCCCCAGGCCCAATCACCATCTCACCAAACCTTTTAACATGTATTGGGTGGGGAATGTTTTCCTATGTCTTACAATTTCATATTAAAACTCAAGGAGAAATTAAGACTTTAAAAAATTGATTACTTTAGGGCTTACTTGTCTACAAGTTACCTCAGATATTCTTATCAGGCAATGGATATTTAGATTGTCGGTCACTTTAAAAAGGAATTGACTTTCTGTGGTGTCTTAAAATGACTCTCGCAAGCTGTGACTCCTTCCATAATTTGAGTATCCCGCTCCCATCTTGCCAGCTCTGTTTCCACCTCCAAATGCATCCTGCTAGCCAAACAGCTCCTACACTTGCCCTGTGGTTTCCCGTCACTCAGTCTTGGCTCCGACTAATGCCTCTGTCTCTTTTATCCCCTACACCCCAGTTTCTTCCTGTCCAAATCTTCCCCATCCTTTGAGGCTCTGCTGAAAAAACAGAAGCTAGAAAGAGCTATTCTTCTCTCTGAACTTCCATTGCACCCTCGCATTACCTCCGTGTGCCACTCACAGCTCTACGGCTTGCACTACAGGTGAGTGTGCACCTGCCCTTTTTCCTTCTAGCTGCCTGAAGCTCTCTGGAAACAGAACCTCATTGTTCTCTCTTCAGCACCTAGGACAGTGCCCGGGAAAAGCATTCCTGCACAAGGTCATTCACTAAATTTTATTATTATTTTAAAACTCAGTTGTGAGGTCTTCAAGAGGGAGATTGCTGTCATCCTGACTCTTGTGTGGAATGCAGATTCCCAGATGAGTCAGGCAAGAGAGTCAGTCAGTAGAAAAATTGTTTTTGCGGGGAAACCATTTCTGATTTTTGTTAAATGCTTTCAAATGCTTTGTAGGAAGCCTATTATACCTCTCCTCAGCATTTTACCTGAAAGAGGTTTTCTCAGTCTTTCTGATGTACATCATAAAATGGATTTTATATTTTTTTAACCATTTTTTTGTTTACTTAAAGAAACATTCATTATATTCTTTTAGGCAGACCTTCCTTACGACAAGTACTTCTAAATCCCTGACACAAAAGATCCTTTTTTCCTGCTGCACAGTATGTCTTTATGGAACTGAACAAAGTCTTATGGTGAAGCAGGGATTAGACAAAGGCAGTGCCACCCTGGAATTGTGCAAAATTGCTTTTTTTCTAAAAGGACACATTTTAAAGCAAAACTCACTAAAACTCAATTATGAACAGAGTCAAAGACAGGAAGGTGGAGGAAGTGCACGTTGCCTAAATTATAGTGCATACTTTACAATGCAGTTTTATTATTGTTAAGTATATGTTAAGATATAAATTGGTTAAAATAACTTGAAAGAGGAAAATGAACTAGGTTAGGGGAAATTTTAGCCCACAATAGATCTCACTGCCTAGAATTCTAAGTTACCTTACGCATTTCAAAATTTTGCTAAATTAAAAATAATGGTACAGAATATATCAATACAACTTTCCCATATTTTCCAAATCTATTATAATACACATGGAGTTTTTCCAAAAGCTTTTAGAGTCCTGTATACTGAGCCTGAAATATGCATATATACTAGAGTTAGTATATTAGAGTTATATATATTTATATATAAATATATATTATATATTTAGAGTTAGAACTAAAATAATGCCTTTGGTTTGTTTTGGCACATATTAAGACTCAGTTTAGTAAAGTATATCAGATATTCATGCCAGATGACCACTGCTCCATTGAAAGAGAAGATGGGTGCTGAGAAGTGACAAGTGGGCAACTCTTTTACAAGAAAAGCTGCCTTTTTTCTCCCCCCATAAAACTTGACAATGAGAAGCTAGTCCATGAAGTACTCAGGGCCTCACTGGCAGTTACGCAAAGACATGACTGGGAAGAGTGGCTTAGCCCCACACTAGCCCCAAAGCTACTTCCCACACAACATCAGCTTTTACAATAGCAGCAGGAGTCCAGACACAAGGAAACCTTTCCTTTGACTGTGGAGGCATTTAGCAACTGAAACAATCAGGCAGGAAGGGAAGAACTGGGCAGAGCCTCCAGGATCTATTATTCTCTGGCACCATCAAGCTTGGATGCCCTCTGCCCACAAGCTGCCACATTACCCGCCCAGGGTTCAGGAAACATAGGACCAAAGTATGGACAGGAAAGGTCCAGGTCCAACCAATGTCCTTGGGAGCACAGCCTGACATGGCCCCCAACTTCCAATGGGTTTGCAAAGGAGAGGAAGTTACAGAGCCTCCTAATGGGCTGATTGGTGTATTAAAGCATGAGGGGTCCCTCCTGAGCTGGAGGACGTGGGGTTCCTGGTGTCCCAGACACCTCCCTCTAGCAGCCTTCTGAGTTCGGGCTAGGACCCAGCATGCAGAGCCCTCTTACCCGCATGCTGTGGCGCTTGAAGACATTGTGCCGGTGGAGAGGTGGGGTGTGCAGCGAATTTACAGGAGATGGATACTCCATAGGGCTGGTGAGCGTAGGTGAGCTGGCACACAGACCCTCGGGGACCTATTCAGGAGAAGCAAAGAAGCACCAGCACAGGGACAAGACAAGAAGGTGGACAATTAGCTGCCACAAACATGAGCACAGAGAAACAATAATGGGCACCACTGGAGACATTGCACTTGCTCTTCAGGAGCTCACAAAGAATGTGATGTGGGTGTTTCATTGGTCTTGTTTGGGAGACACAGCAGAGAGACACACATGACTCTTGGCTGGGAGTCAGAGCAGTCCCTGTAGGGGCCTGTGGGTCCTGTGGCCTCTCATTCATCTGACAGCCAGCCAGATGAAGCTCTGCATACAATGGGGTCCACATACGTTACTGACTCACTGAGTCCATGTCTCCTCCGTCAGGACTCTTCAGAAAGGAGTTCCATGTCATAAGCATATTGCAAACTGACAGATATGATTAGCCCACAGAAATATGGGTGTGTTTGTATTTAATCACTGTTTTAAACATCACAGAAAGGTATGATTCTTCTTAGGAATATTGCTTCTATCTTCTGCATCAAGGTTTTCTTCTTCACACACACAAGGATTTAGCTCTTAGTTCTTGATTATCCTTATTTTGGTACTGGAGCATTTCCTTGAGAAATATATGACCATGGGACACCACCTTTCTGTAAGGAGTACCAGATGAACAGATATTGTGTCTGTTGGTTGAGATGCTCCACTGTTGAATACTGACTCTGAGCTGAGGGTTGTAAGGGAAAAGAGATGGGCCAAAAGAGATTTGGCTCCCTATGATTGAGACACAGGACAGAAACACATGACAGAGACGTTCTCAGAGAGGGACCAACATCTTGGGAAGATCCCATGGTTGGTAATGATGGAGGCACAAGGAAAGCTCTGATGGAAACTTGTTTTCAGCTTCTGGCCAGCTGGGTCCTGCCTAAAGTCTCCATGGGGAGCAGCTCTATTCTCTGGAGAACATCAACTGTCCCCAACTGCCTGAAATTCCTTCTCAGAAAGCTCTGCTCTGGGTAGGGGGCCAGGAAGACCTTTGGCATAGAGAAGTAGCTAGAGGCAGGCACACGGAGCAACAAACACTATGGACAGATGGACTGAGCTTAAGGTGAGTCTTAGCTGAGGACAGCCTGGTAGATTACATTTTGTTTCTTTCGCTCTCTGGGCACTCTGAGTTCAAATTCTCTTGTAGGTACCAAGAAAGAGTCAATGTAGGCCATCTCCATAACCCAAGCAAGTCATTGCTAGTACTCAAAGGCACAAGAATGGAAATTCAGGAAGGTCTGAGATGAGGAATGGCCCCAAACTCTCCCAGCCCTCTGGTCACATGTTTACCTGGAACTGCAGCTTGGGAGCCAGAAGGTTGGTCTGTGGAGGGGGTCTGTACTTGGGCCGGCTGGGCTGGAGAGAAAACACAGAGATGAGTCAGGCCATGCCTCTCTCCTTGAGTGAGCATAGCTCACCAAGGGGAATCCTTGGTTGGACACAGGTCAGGCTTATTCAGAATGAAGGAGAGAGGAGGGGCAAAGTGATCATTGAAATCATTTGCATTCACTTACTGAGCACCCATTATATGCTGAGTGATGAGAAGGTACAGGAAGCCAGTCTCTCTGGCTTCCAGAGGGACATCACCAATGGAGGGGTTTACTGGTCTTTGGTGTGTAACCTCTTTAGATACGGGAACACCTGTCAAATCAGCTGTCAAGAGCCACATACTTCCAGAGGTAACAAGTCACTGAGGGCTCAGGCACGTGTAGAGGTTTCGTGGAGGAGGTGAAAACTGAGGTGGGCCCTGACTGAGGGAAGGATCGGGGCATGCCAAGCAAGGAGGGACAGTGAGAAAAGGCCTTGGAGCAGATAGGAATTTGTTATGGACTGTCTGTGTACTCCCAGCTCCCAAATTTGTACGTTGAAGCTCCAACTCTTATTAGTATGATGGCATATGGAGGTAGGACCTTCGCCAGATCATTAGGGTTAGATGAGGTCATGGGGCTAGGGTCCTCATCATGGGATTAGTGTCCTTATAAGAAGAGACACCAGAGCTCTTGCTCTCTCTGCTGTTCTAAGACACAGTTGGAAGGTGGCCATCTGCAAGTCAAGAAGAGAGTCCTCCCAGACAATGAATCTGCCAGTGCCTTGATCTTGGACTTCCCAGCCTCCACACTCAGTCTATGGGATTTTGTTATGGCAGTCTGAGCTGCCTAATATGGATATGGTCCCACCCACCTAATGGCATGGGAGCAGGGCACTGGATTCTGAGTCCAGAGATGCCAGGGAGGGTGTGGACATAGAGGCTGGGCATAAGAGATTGTGAGACACTCCCCATTCATGTGCCCTCAGGGACATCTAATTTGTTCGTGAAAAATACCAGAAAGAAAAGTGTTCCAGATCCTTAAGGGAAGAGTTTTCAGGGTGATTCCCTGCCCTAGCTGCCATCTAGGGTCTGCTCTCTTGGGGCCTCAGATCACACCTGCCAGAGCACCCAGGTGATAGGGCCTGAATTCAGTGCTGAAGGAGAGTTGGGTTGAGGGCCAAGAGGACCACAGGAACACATCCTGCCTATGCTGGAGGAAGAGGGAGGAGTTCCATAGTCAGGCCGGGAGGGGGCCACATGGAGGCCCAGCTCTGTTTGACTCATAGGATCCTTGAGACCAGGGGTTGGCTTACCTTGGGTGGGGGTTCCTGGTAGGCTGTGGGCTCCAAGATTTTGGGAGGTCGATAGCGAGCATTCCTCTCCTGCTCTATGGCGATGTCCTTCTCCATCTGATAAATGTCACTGCCAAGGAGTCAGGTCAGGAACAAAGTTAAAGATGCTCCTGGAGCCTCTTTTCTGTACTCCTTCCTCTGAAGCCTGGAGAGGCCCAAAGAAGGACCGCTGGGTCCCATTTCTGTCTCCTCGGAAGAGTGGCTGGAAAGACTCCCCTGAGAGGCTAAAAGATGGACCCTGAGGCTGCTTCCCCAACAGTAAAGTTGGGAGAATCACAGGAATGGATGTATAATGGGGAAAAAGTCCTTGGAGAGTCAGTCCTACAGGGTAGTGTAAGTGTGTCCCCCACCACCTCCCCATGCATCTTGCCTTCCTGCACCTGCTATTGGCACCATCCCCCTATGGAGATAACTGAAATCCCAGCCAACTTCATGACCAAGGCCTGTGTTCTGCATCTCCTATTTTTCATTAAACCACCCACCAACACACTCCTCATGTGTACTAATGAGTAATGGTTGTGGATTCAACTCCCGGGTTAGCTATGTTTGTGCTTCTTGCCTTTCTTATTCAACCCAATGTTTCCCACCTTGGGAATCACAGACCCTAGAGAACTCTGGAATGATCACAGGAGGTCCCTGAATTCACTTATTCATAGTCTACATTTATTCATTGTCTGTGTATTCATTGTGTATTCATTGTCACATGTATTCATTGTCTGTGGACCGAGTATTTTATGCTACCAAACATACGATATTTGTGTTGGATTTTCAAGTGCACATGAATTACACTGTACATCATATAAAAAAGTCACTATATAGCTTAATATATTTTGCCAGTCAATAAATTCTGAGAAGGTAACTATTGTTACAGGGAGGAATTTTCAAAGTTTGATATTAAAAGGGCCCTTCTTTTGCCTACATGATTAGGAAATACTCATCAAATCCTGTCTTAGCTCTAATGGAGGACTGCCAGGCTATAGCTTGAGGGGGATATCCTGGGCTCCTTGGGGGTCTTTGGATATTTTTACAATTACGCAGAAAGCCTGCTCCTAACTCCATCCATGGTGGGGGCTGGTCTGGTCCCTCTAAAGGGTCATCCTTCTCAGCCCACAGACAAGCATCTGTCACAATTCCCCATGTTTCTAAAGCCCCTTGAATGAATTAAGGTCCCCCTCTTCCCCTTAGCACCCCAGAGCTTTGGCCCTTTCAAATTACACCTTTCAAATACTTTTCCTGGAACCCTTTGGCTTCTCAAATTTCCCCTACGAAGGACCAAAGATGAGACTAGAGTTAATCGGGGGCCAACAAAGGGATAGACAGGAACAGAAAGGTCTTCTAAGCTGGAAGCCTTGCAGATTGTGTTGGAACCCTGGCTCCACAAGCACATTCAGTATTATTCTCATTGCCCCAGCGTGGTCAGTTCCAGCTTGCCCCTTGGGGGACCTCCCGCAAAGCAGTTGCCAGGGACTCTTTTCTTTCTTTAAAAAAATGCTAACACATTGACTGCAGTGTTTAAAGTCAGTGTTTTTAACATTAAATAAGCACGCGGTTCCCTAATGCAGGGGTCAGTCAACTATTGCCCACAGGCCAAATCCAGCCTCCTGCCCATTTTTATGTGGCTCCAAACTAGGAATATTTTTTTTTACATTTTCTTAACGATTGAAGAAAATGAAAAGAAGAAATTTCATGACATGTGAACATTATATAAAATTCAAATTCTGTTGCCCCCAATAGTCCTAAATAGTCCTACTGAAACCCAGCAACACACACACGCATTGTCTATGGATATTTCTTAACTTGTACAGCAGAGTTGAGTCGTTTTAACAAGAGACCATATATGGCTTGCAAAACCCCAAATATTTACTAGCGGCCCTTTACAGAAAAAGTTTGTTGATTCCTGCCCTAAAGGAGGCCAAAAGAAAGTCAGACTACCCGAGGAGGAGCTGTTAGCACGCAAGCCACCAAGGAAACAGGGGGACTGTCTAAAATGTGATCTGACAGTACCCAGGAGAGAACAATGGCTCTTGGATGAAACATCAGAACTTCAGGCTGCCTATGTTTCATTCAGAAGGAAGAGGTGGCCCCTGGGTCGCTGTCTTAATGGTCAAACATCAATCACCCTTTCCCTGCTATCTGGGAGAAGGATCAAAGAAAGGCACAGAGGCTCAAGGGTCCTGCTGGGAATTCGGGTCCCATGCCCGAGCTGGCCATCCTGTAAGGCACACCCCCAATCTCTGTGGAAAGAGCACAGGCACATCGGTGAAAGTCTGCTTTAGACTTTGGGCTCTAACCTGAAAAATATTTTTGGAGTGCATACTAGGAGCAACACTTCAAGCTCTGGGTTGACAGATACCAAGATGGTGAGGCTTACGCAGGCTCACTGTATGTTCTTATGTGACAGTGAGCTTGGTTTTAATTCCCTGTCTTCTGACCGAGCCACTGAGCCTCTGTGACATGCAGGGTACCGTGCTTCTGCTGGGAGGACCAGCCAGTTCCACTGGGACACGTGGCTCTGTGTTGGTCAGAGGGGAGGTCCCGGTGCAAGGCCCATCCCCCCACCCCGTCACAGCCACAGCTCTGAGCCTGAATTCTCCCATCGCTATGGTGGCCACGAGGACACCAACTGCATCCCTTTCAGGGACGTACACTTGTTGTAAGCCCCTAAGAGCAGTGGGAGAAGAGACTTGCTGCCTGGGGTCTTGGTGCCGGCAGCCCCCCACCCCTGCTCCATGGTCACCTGAGGTTGCACACGAGCTCAGTGAAGCGGGGCCGCTCACTGGGGTCGTAGTCCCAACAGCGAGTCATGAGGGTGTAGAGGATAGGTGGGCAGAGGTCGGGCTTGGGCAGCCGGTCCCCCTTCTCCAGCACCCCAATGACGTCCTTGTTCTCCAGCCAGAAGAAGGGCTGCTTGCCAAAGCTCAGGATCTCCCACATGCAGACAGCTGAGGGCAGGAAGAGAGGGCTCAGGACCTGCACTGGGGAGGACACCTGCCTGGAGACGCCAGCCCACCCTCCCTGGTGAAAACCCTGCTAGGAACCTCTCGAGTTCTCCAGCCTTCACCCCTACCGTCCCTGGGGACTTGCCCACTTCAGTGGGGGGGGGGGGAGCGGTCCACCAAAGGACTCATCACCTGCATCTACAAGTGAATGGAGGTTCCCCTCCCTAGACCTCTTTCACATGGAGCTGTTAGGTTTTGTGCAATGAGGAGGAGGGGGCTGTCAAAGGCATGTTGTTGGGACTACCAGTGCCTTCCCTCAAGAGGGGGTGAAGACCATGGGAAAGCTGGGGTTTGAAGCCTAGCACCAACAACTTGCTGCCTACACAAGCCCCTGGCTTGCCAGAGCCTCAGTGTCCTTATCTGGAAAATGGGCATAATAATAATGAGTTTTTATTGGGCTGGCTGTGGAGAACTGAAGGGTGTAATGTACATGGCTGTGTGCTCTATAAGGGGCTGTCCATCTATCACCTGTCATCTATTCCTATGCCTCCTTCTCAGAACCAACCTCAGAGTTTGATCCCCTCTAGGGCGGGGGACCCCACATCAGTCCCCGGGACTGGTTGCTGGAATGCATGCCCCCCTCAGGAGCCTTTGCCGGGAAGATTAACCAATACTGCTCTGACGGGCCCTTAGCCCATGTTGTCCCCAACTCACCACCAGCCCCCCTACTTCTGGGACTGCTCAGTGGCTAGAGCAAAACAGAACACTTGCCACCAAGGGGTGGGTTCCAGAATCAGAACCCTTTCCCATGCTCTCGGGAAACTCCACTCACCAAACATCCAGACGTCACTGGCTGTCGTAAAGCGGCGGAAGTTGATGGACTCGGGGGACATCCACTTGATGGGGAGACGGGTCACAGAGGCTTAGGGTGGGCAAAGAGATTTACAGGGGTTATTTAGCGAAGAAAGATCCAGAATTATGCAGAATTACAGCCTATTCTCCAGAGACTTTTGGCCTGAACTTGACCAACTGTAGTGTTTTCTTCTTTCTTTGTGCGGGTGGGGTGAGGCTGCAGTGACCCCTCCAGGGACAGGTCCTCGGCTGAACATCCCTCACCTTTGTAATACTCCTCATCCTCAATGTACCGGGAAAGGCCAAAGTCCCCTAACTTCACACACTCAGAGGAGGCTACCAGGATGTTTCGGACAGCGATGTCCCTGGGAGAGAAATGAGAAGGTTCAGAATGTTTTGTTCTGGCAGACAAATGGACAGAGAAATAAAGAAGAAGAGTGCTGGCCAGGGCCCCAGGAGGCTGGGCTGGTCGTCCAGGTCTCCCTGCCCCAGGCCCTCGGCCACCTTCTTGCATCTTCTGGGGAGCTCTCTCCCATCACCCCTTCTCCAATGTGAAGCCAACTTCAGGTTCCCAGGACTCATTCCACATGCTTGCCCTGTGGGCTGTATCCTCCCCTCTGCCAGGCATGCTGTCACCCTGCCGATTCTTCAAGGGACAGCCCCAACAACTTTCTCAGTCACTATTCTCGCCTGCTTCTGCAACTCCACTGGACTGTAGGCTTCTGTCATGGCCAAGAGCAACAGCTCCCAGAAACCCTCCAGGGGGCACTAGGATGGTCAGGATCACCCAAATACCTTACACACTCTGCCTTGTGACATGAGAGACCCTCAGTCTCCCACAGAAGAGGAGACGGGAGCACAGAGAACTGAAGGAGATTGTCCAGTAGGTTTCCCAGGGGTGGGGGCGGGGGTTGGGGTCAACCCAGGCAGCCTAAATCCAGAGCTGAGCTCTCACTCCTCTCTGGGGAAGTGCTCACTGACTCAGTTTACTTCATGTTCCTGGCATCATTTCTAACCCCAGGCTCGTCAGCTCGCTTCTCACAGGCAGGTTCCATTCCCTATCATTTGTCTTTATTACTGAAAAAGCTGACTTCAGAGCAAGACAACTTTACCCAAACAGATAAGGGAAACAGATTATCCAACCACCTTCTCCTCATGACTGTTTATATCTTGAATTTTACCCCGATGCTTGAAATAAGCTCCGTAAGGAAAGGGTGTTTGGGTCTGTTTTGACTACGACTTGATCCCAGAGCCGAGGACAGCACTTGGAAACACAGGATAGAAGTCCCAGATGTGCTGACTGAGTGACTGGGACGAATGAATGAACATTTATATCCCCACCCACGGCTTTGCTAGTATCGCCCACAAGGCTACATAACCAATGTCCCTGGCGCTGGATGGAAGCATTCACCCGTCACCCCAATATTCTGGGAGCACCCCTTTGTCTCCTCCAGGGGATCCCATTCCTTGTGGCTGGAACCTTCTTTCAAGGGAACAAAGCCAGGTGGAGAAGGGGCCCACTCCACAGCCAGGGGGAAGAGAGGACTTGAGAGTTCAGGGGTGCTGGGGACCAGTGGGGGGCCAGCTGCTCAGGCCGGGAAGGGCCCAGCTCCCAGGATGTTCCCGGCACACCCCAGTCCAGTCCGCCAGCCTGGGCTGTGTGCCACCAAATGGGTGAGCCTGAGGAGAGCCAGGTCCGTGAAAATGGGGGACCCCACTGTGAAGCAGGCTGGACCACCCTGGGCTACACTCAGATGCCCCACACTTCGGATTTAGTTTTAATAACAGCGCCGTGAGGTATGTATGGCGAGTCCACCTTTCAGATGAAGCAATGGGCTCCTAGCAGGTGCTCGAGTGGTCACAGGAGCCAGGACCAACGCTAGGGTCTCAACACTCGTCTGTGCCACTCTGAGACC
This sequence comes from Mustela nivalis, assembly GCF_964662115.1. Lineage (NCBI taxonomy): Eukaryota > Metazoa > Chordata > Mammalia > Carnivora > Mustelidae > Mustela > Mustela nivalis. Next base: position 148,061,667 of record NC_139023.1, on the reverse strand, counting down.
TGCACGATCCCAGCCTCTGCATGGTCAGGGTCAGCTCAAGGAGCCCAGCGTCCTCCCCAGCCCCACCTGTGGACACAGTTGATGCTCTCCAGGTAGGCCATGGCCTTGCAGATCTGCAGTGAGTACAGGACGAGAGTGAGCACCTTCAAGGAGTTCTTGTTTCTCTCCAGGTAGTGGCCCAGCTGCAGGAAGGGGGAAGATGCCTTCAAGACCCTGGCATGGTTCCTGCAGGCAGCTGCCAAGCCCTTCCCGGCAAACTCAGGTTGGCAAGATGTTCCAGAAATATCCCCCACGACCGATCTCGGGATTGTTTGGGCTGAATACAGGGGGCGGGAAGCTGGGAGTTAAGGGCCCATGCTCGGAAGTCATCCCAGCCAGAGGCCCTGCTCAACCGTGGCCTAGCTGCCGCCACGGGGCTCCCCTTCTGCCGTCCCCAGCTTACCTCGCCATAGGGATACAATTCCATGATGATCCATGTGGGCTCCTCTTCGATGATGCCGATCAGCTTCACGATATGCGGGTGGTCGAGATTCTTCATGATCACTGAAATTGGGGGCAAGAGGGAGGCAGGCCCGAGTGGCTCTAAGGTCCAACATGGGGGAAACAGGCTGGGCTGTCCCCCGTGGGAGAGACATGGAGGGAAACCCCTTCTCCTGACGGGGCTCCCTGCGCTGTTGGCACCCTCCCATCCCGGCGTCCAAACCCCTCTCCCATCTAGGAGGTCCATGTCGTCCCGGGGGGTCTTCTCCCACTCACAGAGGCCGGGTCCCTTCCCAGGGACCACGCACCTGCCTCACTCAGGAACTTCTCCTTGTTGTCCAGAGTGCAGTCCTTCTTACAGGTCTTTACGGCGACATTGAATTTCTCCCCTTTCTGCAACGAAAGTCTCTTCAGAGCCCCTGGGGCCAGCCCGGGGCTCAAAAGAAAGGGTCCCCTGGCTGGCATTGCCACGGTCACCCCACAGGCGTGGCTCACAGTTGAGGGAAGACAGGCGACATCTGGGCCTCCTGGTCTCTACAAGGCACCTCCCGCCCTCTCCTCCTACTTTCCCCCACTCTTTCTCCACTCCTCTCTGGCTCCTGATTTCACTGTTTTTTTTTTTCTTTTTCTTTTTAAAAAAAAAGATTTATTTATTTTAGACAGAAAGAGAGAGAGAGTGCGCATGAGCAGGAGGAGCAGAGGGAGAGCAAGAGAGAATCTCAAGCAGACTCCATGTTGGGTGCACAGCCCAACACAGGCCTTGTGTGGAGCCGAAACCAAGAGTTGAGACACTGAACCGACTGTGCCACCCAGGCGCCCCCTGTCTCTATTGCTTCTTGACTGGGGTATGTCGGGACCAGAAGGGACCTTTGCGACGAAAGCCTCTGGCCTTCCAGATCGGGACACTGAGGCTCGGGGCCTGTGCTCTCTGCCCATTGTTCGTGGACATGGCGGAGTGGGTGCAAAGGCATCCAACGCAGTGTTCTGGTCTCTTTCTCTCTTTTTATTATTGTCCTCCGTTTTTACTGTTGGCTTTTACATTTTTGCTGCCTCTTTTCTCCGGCTCTACCCTTTCTGTGGGTCCTGCCCCTACTGGGGCCTCAAAACCCATCCCTGCCCCAGATCCTGCTCATCCTCATCTCAGAGCTGCATTTTCTCACACTTCTCCGCGTTCCTGCCCTCCAAGATTCAGCCAGCCCTTCCCCAGGTCCTGCCTCTATTTTACTCCCTGGGCTCGCTAGCCTTCGGGGCAATAACTCTTGCTTCCGTCACTCCCTGGGTATTTCACAAATACCGCAAATGCCAAGTGGGGGAAGAGCCACTTATCATGGTGGCTGCTTCAAACCCAGAATATATGAACTCCCCTTTTGTCCTATGGAAAAGCAGGAGAGGAATTTCCGCGAAGAGTCTGGAACTCACGTGATTGGTGTAGACACCTTCATAGACCTCCCCAAAAAAGCCTTCACCAAGAATCCGATTCAGGACCACATCTCCCCGTGCGACGCCATACTGTGGGCCTGGGCAGATGGAGAGAGCGGATAGTCTCAGGGCACAGAAGCCACTGCTGCCCTTGAGCATCTGGGTATTTGCATGCCCCAGTGCTAGGCTCTGCTCCCCTCCTGCCCAGGCACCACCAGACCCCTCAACAACATCTCAGCTAAAATCTAAGTGTTGGCCTGGAGAAGAGGTTCTAGAAGTTTCCATCATCTCAGACCTGGGGGAAAACCATCACCCTCTTCCCTCAGAAGGCCGGGCCTCATATCCAAACTCTTAGGATCCCCCCCACAACACAGGCACACAAAAGGTCCATAGTGTGGGGATAAAAGAATGGTCTCAGCTTTCAAATCAAAGGTGGTTTGCTTCGGGTTGTCCCTGTCTGAGGCACACATGGGAGAGGACAAAGGAAGGCAACAAAGTTTCCCCAGGGTGTCACAGGTGTCCCCACAATGTCACTTCATAGGGCCTTAGCTGTGGCCATCGTGGTGGGGCCAGAGGTCTACCTCCGGGCCTTCGCAGGGTCTCATCGGGAATCTCAGCATAGATGTCTGATTCTGGAATGACAGAAAGAGAACAGCCTATGGGTAAGATGCCTCAGTGGGCACTTCTAGGAACTGGGAATGGGGCTCCCACATGCAGGCCAGCAAAACCAAGCCTGATGTCCTGGGGAGGGGAGTGGGGGTGCGGGGGAGCCAGGCAAGAACAGGGTTCCCATCCCACGTTCTGGCGTGGCCACAGAGCCTAGGGCACCTTGACTGGAATTCCTGCTTACTACCTCCTGGTTGCATCATTTAGGGCAAGTTCCTTAGTCTCCCTTAACCTCAGTTTTTCTTTCTGTGAAGTGAATGTTTCCAGGGAATGTCATAAAGATCAAATAAAAGAATTCCTATTATATATCTGACCCTGCTGTGGACTGAATGTTTGTATCTCCCCCATATTCCTATGTGGAAATCCCAGACCCCCCATTCCCCCCCCTCCCGTGGGAAGGTATCTGGAGGCCTGTCCTCTGGGGGTACCTGATTAGGGTTAGATGAGGTCAGGAGTAGGGCGCCCCCTGGCTGTGGTGTTTGTTAGGGTGGCCCAAGCTCAGATAAACATGGCGCCCAGCATTACAACTGGCGAATACACGTTAGCTATTAGGATTAATGACGCTTTAAGCTGTCACAGCCAAGCCACAGGGGAAATCTGTCTTTGCGTAGCTTTGAGGGCATCCTTGACAACGGCACAAGAGCGGGCAGAAGGGAGACTCTGGACACGGGCAGGCTTACCTATGCTGCAGCTCTCTGAGAGGTGGGGCCGCTGGGCCTCTAGGTTGCTGTAGAAGGAGATGAGAGGGCAGGAGCCTGGTGAACTCAGAACCTGGCAGTGTGGCCCCGAAATGCCTTGGCAGCCCACCCTCTCCCACCCGCCTCTCCCGGAGGCCAGCTGCCCTGGTACCCCTGCCTGCCCCAGGGAGGAGCAAACAGTCCCGATGATACCAGCCTGGGAGCACAGCCCATGCTGCCAGGGGGCAGGGAAGAGGGGACATCAGCCATTCTCCCTAAGATGAGGCCAGATGGCATTAGGACACGGGACTGCCCTTGCAGGAACTGATGGGGTGAAAGTTACTGGTGAGAAATTGCCACTTGTGAAATGCCAGTGTTCCCGTGTTCTCCCCGGGGGGGCCTGAAAACCAGGAACCATGGTGGTGGGGTTCCCTATTCATTCTGTCTCCTCCCAGGAAGACATAGGCTGAGTGCAGTCCTTGTTCCCCGTCTTCCCGCTGTACTCACAGCATGGGGATCTGGGGCAGGCTGTTCCGCTTCTCACCATCTGGGGAGAGAGCAGAAAGAGGGGGATCTGGAGCCAGGGGACACAGAGTCCTGGATGGATGGCTGACCTCACACCTCCTGTGAGCCAACACAAGGGAGACCCCCTTCCCGCTACGTATCCTCTGAAATACGGAGTGGAAGCTGGCCTGAATTAGAGTCCTCTCAGTGGAAGAAATTCTCAAGTTTCTTTTTGCCACCACCCACGTGTTCCATCCTGGACCTCTGCTTCCTGATCCCATCATGTTAACAGGAAGGACCAGTTGTGTTCTAGCACTAGCTTTGCTCTTCCTGGGGCTACAAACACCACCACTCCAGAAGCCAGCTCCCCCAGCTGCCTTCAGCCAAGGCCTGCAGTGAAGGACCCAGGACAGGTCCCCAAGGAGTACCCAAGAAAGGCTGGGCAAGCACCTGGTCCCACTTCCAGAGCCTCTTCCTTTCCATCTTGGTCAATGGTTTCGCTTCTTCCGCTCGGCCTCTGGGGGCTTGTGCCACATCTGTCCATTGGGACCGTGTGCCTTTAAATGGAAACTCACCTTTCTTGGGATGAATGATGAGAGAGCCTTTGTGCTCCCCCTGCAGCCGGCAGTAACCGTCCACCAGGTCAGCCATGTTCTCGGCCTCTGCCAGAGAGGAGGTTTTGATGGACAAGGACTGCAGAGAAGAGACCAGCCAAGGATCAGACCCAAGAGCCTTGGCTAGAGTCTGCCCCACAAGACCTGAGAAGAAACTGCCTCAGAAGGGGCTGACATCGCCACCCATCCCCACCCTGGAATCCATCAGCTCCTGTCCTGGGGCTTGGCTTGCCTTCCCCCACGACCACCAGGGGGCGCACTTGTCATCCCTCCCCGCTGGCGACCCTAAACCCTAGGAAGGCCAGTTTCTGCTGGGACTTATTTTGGTCTCTGAGTGTATAGCACAATGCCTTGTACCTCACAGGTGCCCCATAGGTAAGAGCAGAAACTAGGAGAAGAGGCAGTGCTCAGGGGACAGACAGATAAAAGGGGAGAGAGACAATCGGTTTGCTTTCTGAGTGCTATCTCATTCTTCCACCTACAAAAAGCCCACCCAGGTCCCCAGAGATCCTGTTACTGAGTCATCATTCACTTGTTCAAAGCTAGACCTCTCCTCTGTACCTTGAATCAAGGGCACTTCACTCACCCTAAAAACACCCCCCAACTTATTTCTTGACATTTTTAAACAGCTTTGCTTCCTGATGCATTTCCCTTACAATTTTATTGTCAACCCGGTACCTTGTCTGAGAAATAGGTGCAGTTTACTTAGCAAGATCCCCAAAGCCAGGCTGGCCTAAGCAAGAAAGACTGTCCTTTGGTGGGCTGGCTGTTTCCGAGCTCCCAGGTGCCCAGAGATGCTCACCTGGGGGGCGCCTTCGATGCCCAGCTGCAAAACCGCCTGGCCCTCCTCCAGGGGCAGGCACCGAATGGACCTGATCTGCTTGAATTCGGCCAGGCAGGTGGGCTGTAAGAAAGGAGGGGGCCCTTCAGACATTCCCACTCCTGGAGTGGGGTCGTGAAGATTGGTCAGTCTGGGGTTGCAAGGAAGCACCGACAGCCTCTCCGTGGGAGGAAGACAGAATCAAAGACAGTGAAGACTGAAAGCATCGTCTGGTCTAAGCTCCTCACTTTGCAGAAGATAAGATGAGTCTAGGAATGGGGACTGGCCCGAAGTCATATGCCACAATGGTGACAGAGCCAGGACCCGACCCAGGTCTTCTGACTCCCAGGGGAATGATTGCCCCATCTTGCCGTTACAAGAGCAACAATTTTATCTAAGCCAGAAGTGCAGTGATAGTGTCCTTCTGTCTTCTCTCTCCACCCCAACTCCCCAGCCTCTGTGGAGGGGATCGTCACAGGAAAGGAAAGAACCATCTGCCCCAGGCTCCAAAAACTCTCTCCGCGGCTTCTCATACTAAGGGCCTCTCTGCTCTCAGCAAGGGGCAGGAGCAACTGAAACACAGGGAAAGGTAGGAGGCAGCAGAGAGAGGAAGACTGCTTAGCCCGGGGCTGGGTGCAGCCTGCCCCCTGCCTCCCTCTACCTTGGCATCTTGACTCGTCAGCTGGCGGATGCCCTTAGGGCCGATGACTAGGTCCACAGTAATGTTCCATCCTTGCTGGAATAAAAGGAGAGAGAAGATTGCTGCTTCAGTTCTGTCTCCCTCCTATTTCAGAAATCTGCAAACAGCTCACTGAGTCAGACCCAGGCCAGTGTTTCCTGGGTCCTCCAGCTCCTTCAGTCTTAAAACCCTACCAACAGATTACCCTCCTCCCTGCCTACCCTGCCGACTCTGCCCACCTCCAAGATCTGTGGCCAAGATTTCCACTCCCTGCCTCCGGCAAGTAGGTCAACATTGGTTGTGTTTGATGGTATGTTGGTGAGGCCCAGCTGCCTGAGGAGCTTGGCTTATGGGGGCTGCTATAAGCAAGCACACCCCTCCTAGCCCCCCATGTTGGCCTCATGGGTCCGTTCCCTGAAAGGCCTGGAATTCGGGTCAGGGAGAGAATAAAAAGGACGTGTCATTACAATGAGTTCACAGCGATAGGTCTCCTGGTCGATGTTGGCAAAGCCCGCGAGGGTGTTGAAGAACTTCATGACGCACTCCTCCTCCTTAAGCGAGGCGTACTGCTGGAATGTCTGCTGGATCATCTTCCGGAACTGCTTGGGCTGCGGGAGGGGGGCGGGGATGGCCGGTGATGAGCAGGCCCTGCTCGTCCAGGTTCTGATGCCTTCCCTGATCTCACCAAGAGCCTGTCTGCTGCTAGAGGATGGTCCTCAGGCCTTTGCCATGAGAGCAGCAGCGATCTATGACTAAGACACACACCTGCTGTGTCAAGGGAGGCTCACCGTAGCCCTGGCAGGGAAGCATGGGAAGTAGATCCCCAGGCCACAAAGCTAATTAGCCTCGGATGTGGAAACAGAGCCCGGTTTCCTAATGGCCAGCCACAGAAAGGACCCACTAGGTGCTTTTAGTGGCCCTATGCCCAGATGGCCCAAGACAGCCCAGATACCCTGGCTTTCCCAAGTACCCCCAGTCTGGTGCCATTGGCTCCAGTTCTGGAGGCCAACACAAAGGGGGTTGCTCTGGGCCCCTTGTCCAGTGGTTGCCTCACCTTTAAGTTCTCCTGCATCTGCTTTGGGAAAAACAGGTCCAGCCCCACTTCTTTCCTGAAAGAAGGAGGGAAAAGGTGACATCTGACTCCCCCTCACCCCCAACTCAGGACTTTAGTCCAATCAGGAAGAGGCAAGATGGCTTGAAGACCAGGGAGATGGGTCCTGCTTGGTCTGGTCTGGGGATGAACAAGGTAGGGATTGAACAAGAAGAGCAGGGCAGCAAAGAAGGAAGACAAGAGAGGCAGGGGCCAGTGTCCAACTTACTCCAAGAGCTCGAAGTTGGACTTTTTGTCAAGTGCATTGTGCGGCATGTCCTTGAAGAACCGCCTGGAGAGAGAGAAGTCATAAATAGGTTGATGGCTGGAGTACAAGGCCATCCAATGCCACATATTGGTCTAGAAGCTCTCTTTCCCCTGCCAAATGTGGTAAACAATGGGAAGGAGAATATTATGAGAATAAAAAAAAATGTTATTTACTAAATCATGAAGAAAAGGAAAACCCACAAATTCCATTCCTAAGAAGAGACATGTCTCCTAAGAAGGGCTCCTGCCTTATGTTTTGGGAGACCCAGCTCTGGGACTGCCCAGTTTTGGGGCAGAGGAGGAAGATGGCAGTTCTATCTGTGTCCTCTAAAAATAAATGACCCAAGGCAGCCAACACTGATTGTTGGAATGTCTAGCATTCAGTGGCTCGGGCATATGGCCCAGTTCAGTGGTCCTCAACCAGGAGCAATTTGACACCTCCCTCTCCAGCCTGGAAGCCTTCGGCAATGTCTGGAAATCTTTGGTTGTCACATCTGCTTAGGAGGAGGATGGTCCCACCAGCATCTAGTGTGTAGAGGCCAGGAATGCTGTTAAATATATTATAATTCACAGGATGGCCCCCCAACCAAAGAATTATCCAGCCCCAAATGTCCCTAGTGCTAAGATGGAGAAATCCTGCAAACTTTAGACAAGGAGAGAAATATTTGGCACCTATTTCATTCTGTATTATAAGCAACCGTGGACACACCTGTCACTTCCTGGACCAGACCCAGAAGTCTGAGGGCACCTCTGCATGGCTTGCTAATTCTATACATATTTATCAGTGCTTACTGCCACTGAGGTCATAGCAGTGAACAACACAGATGGAAACCCAACATTAGAATATCTCCCAGGACCTTGCCTAGTGCTCAAAGAAACATTTACTGAATCACTGGAATGGCAGAAAGATGGAAGAAACAGGCAGCCTGGAGGCAAGAGCAGTGGCAGCCAAAGGAAACAGGGGACCCTGACCAGAGATGGGACTGGCCCTTCTATTCTAAGGACAAGACAGTGAGCACTTTACCCTATGTCAGCCACCATTTGTCACCCCACCCCCATGTACCCACTCTTGTTTCCCAAACTGGATGCAAGACAAAGATGGCCAAGAACTCCAGTCCCTGGGGGATCCTTGAGGCCACATACCTGAGCTCCAGGCAGCCTAGCTGCAGGGCCATGCCCTCGCTGACCTTGCTGGCATAGCGTTGCATGTAGTCATTCCGTAGCTGGTGAGGGGAAAGGCCAAGGTTGAGAGTTATGCTCTCCTTCCCTGTTTCCCTGAACAGAGGCCCCAGGAGATGGTGGGGGCTTTGAATACAATCCTGCAGTCCCAAGTTGTCACTCTCTCTCTCACACCGCCCCCTCCACCATGCACAAACGTGTAGCCTCTGCATCCCTCCAGAGCCCTCCAGAATCATGCCCCCACAGGCCAAGGCCTTCTGATTTTTTAAAGCATTTCCAGACACATGCTCTCATGACTTTATGAGGCTGGAGTTCAAATTCTCCTCTCCACTCTTAACTTTAGAGATAAAGAAACTGGAATTCAGGCATGAGCCAATCATTTATTCCAGGACTTGTTGGTAAATAGTGACAGATGTCATCCACTCTACAATCAGGGTCTGGCTTTGTGTCCAGCAAACCAGGGACCAGACAGACGACGGTGGCAGCAGGCTCACACATCCTCAGTGCTCACTGTGACCCGTCCTGTGCTAGGCACGCTACCTGCATTATTACAGGCAGTGGCATGTTACAGCAGCTCCAAACAGCCCATGAAAGCCAGGTATTAAAGCTTCTGAAGTTTTGCAAGCTGTATGATCATACCGGTAGCTTCAAAATGCCACCCATGGTGGGGCAATATTTATACCATGGAAATTGGCACGTGCTATAAATCAGAGATTCTCTTCTGCAAAGAACTGGTACACTAGCACCCTGATAATGATACCATTTGGCCCTCCCCACAACCCTATAAAGCAAATGTTATTCTTATCACCTCCATTTTCTAGAAAAGGAAACAGCTTCAGGCAGGTGAGTTAAACCCTCGGAGGATCCTGGGTTGGTAGATGGCAGAACTGGGCTAGAAGCCAGGTGTGTGAGAGTCTGTGTGCTAAGACTACCCCTTCTCTTTGGACCTACACTGTCTGCTCACCACCAGGTCTCCTGGGCAGTAAATAATGACCATCAAAGTCCAAAAGGAGCTGTGCACATGGGGAGGGGTAAGCCAGCCCTCAAGGAGCCATGAGAGAACTAGGGTTGGAACTGCTGACCAGGGACCAAGGCATGTATGTCTCCACGAGAAGTTTCCTAGACTGGGACCTCCCAAATCTGTGCTTTGTTCTTCTATCTCCCGAAGAGATGATGAGATAGGACCCTAGGAACAAAAAGATAAAATATTTCTACCTGTTGGTAAAAATAAAGTAGCGTTGTCCTGTCTTCTTTTAGGCTTTCCATGAAGTCCTCTGGCAAGTAGCGGATTTGTAGGTCATACCTGGGACGGGAAGTTCAGACTCTCTGGTTGACACAGGGAAGCTGGTCATGTATGGGTCTGCCCATGAGGCTGATGGCCACCCATTCAGGACTTGCTTCTTCTTTCACTCCTCTGTGGTTGGGTGGAGGAGCGTGGAGGACCATGGAGCCCAGCAGGTGGTAGTCAATGCTAGTCCTGACTCTCCAACTCTTCCCCCTCGTGGCAATTATTTTCCTTAGGTTTGCAGATCAGCACTTGACCTGGTTCTCTATCCTCCCTGCCCTACTGCTCCTCCTTCTCCATAGTTCCAAGAGCATCCTGCCTGGGGTTGTTCCTGATATCTGCCCGGTAAGTGCTATGAGCCTATGTTAGGCCTTGGCCAATACATGCATTGGAGGCTACAAGAGGACTAGGCCTAAAATGCCACTCAGATTTTCTAGAAGATTCTTAGAGGTTGGGAAGTGCTCTGAGGAAGGACTTCCCAGGGCCTCCCCACTCCGTACTCCTCTCTCCCCATTTGAGAACCCAGGGCTCTTCTCCTACCTCCATTCGGCTTCCACGTGCAGACACTCGTACTTGTCCTGCACCTCCCCCACTGTCATCTGCGGGTGCAGCCAATGGATCTCATCTGACTTCATGTGCTTTAGCCTTAGCCCATAGCACTCGGCCAGCTGGATGTTGGGCCCGATCCGTCCGCTCATCAGGATGGAGGCGATGACATCCTGGGGAGGAGAACAGAGAGACATGATTCAGGGATGCCCCCTGCTAGGTTCCCACAGTCCTCATGCAGTCCCCGGAAGTATGATTCTCTAGGGTGGGAGAAAATGCAGCTGAGGCAAAAAGCACAGACTCTGTGCTTCTGCAGCCCACTCCAACCAAACTGATGATTAATTAATGAGTATCTGCCATGTAAAATCACCCTCAGAATGGCTTCCGATTTAGCCAGCATAATTGAGGGTCTGTGGTAGGTACTCCAGACCTCTTGCATACACTGTTGTTTCATGAAATCCCATACAACACAGGGAAGTAGGTGTTACATCTCCATTTGGCTGATGATCAAACCAATGTGGGTTACACAGCTCGTGGAATTAACCTGGGGTTTTGAACCCAGGGCCAGTGGACTCTGAGGATTTCTAAGCCAGGCTGCTTCACGGGGTGCTGGGGCTGGGCAAGCCAGAACATGAGACTCCCATTAATGGATTAAGTGGCCCAGTTTACACATAAGAAGCATGGCCACAGGAAACAAAGTGTTGGGAAGAAATTGGGAAGCCTACTATTCTTGCTTTCCTGTTGGTAGAAGTCAGCCTGCCCATAGCCTGAGGCCATCATTTCCTGGCCTCAACACAGAGCTGGATCAAGAAGAAGCCCACTGGGCAGCCGCCCAGAAGCCCATCTATAAGGTCCCGCCTCATTCTGAAATCACATTAGTTTCAGTTTAATTCAGGTTTCTCGTATGGTTGCACATGTAACTGGTGAATTGAGCCCATTCCCAACGGAGCAGAAAGTACCATCAAAGGCAGATTTTTAAAAAACTCTTCGAATTTTCACTAATAAAATGTTAAACTCATATTTAAATAGTACTGTTTTGAAGGAATGACTGTTTTGAAGGGTGTCTGCTTGGGCACCCACATGCCTTGGTCCTGCCAGCCCTCTTCAACTTTATGCAGTGGTAAAGCTAAATGACCCCAAGCTAAAAGATCCCTTCCCCATTAGGGAAACAAATGACCATCAGAGCAGTCAGCTCTTACTCTGTGGGATAGATAAGGAAACTGAGTCACAGAAAGCACACGGTAACAGTTGTTACAAGTCAGTGCAGGAATCAGAACTGTGGTCTTGGGATGGGGAAGAAGGCTGTGATCAATGGGACCTATAGCAAGAGAGACACAGGCAAAGAGCTCACGGATGGGAAGTTGACCATTTTGTCATTATTTCCACCCGTTTCTCCTGCCATTCACCCTCTGTACTGCTCTGTCCACTCATATGGTTATATTATCCAGAGCCCCTATGTCATTCCCGAGCCCCACCTGGAGTCCCAACCTCTGGTGTTTTTAAATGTAGAGCCTTCCCTGCCCCACATGAAACTTACTGGCCTATGTCTAATTTCTCCAGGACTGAGAACCCCTGCAATTATTGGAAATTTTAAGTACACTGAAGTCGAAAGAAGAGTATAATAAATCTCAATGTACACAACACCCAGCATCAACAATTATCAACATTCAACCATTCTTGCTTCATCTATTCCACCTCTGACACCCAACCGCCAGTCAACTATTACCACTTTTTACAGTTCTTTTAAGGTAAAATTTATGGACATTAAAATGCACACATATCAATTATACAGTTTATGTGTAATCCACATGCCAGTAATTAAGATACAGACCTTTCCAAGACACCGAGAAAGTTCCCTCTTATCCCTTCTCAGTCACTCTCATGCCCATGCCCACCCCAATTCCAGGCAACCAATTTTCCTCCAGGTTTTGCCTATTCTAGAACTTCATATGATGAAAACATTTAGTATGTATAATTCATTCCTCTGTTTCTAGATACCGGGGCTATTTCTTATTTTTTGCTACTGTGAATGAAAGTGCTATGAACATTATTATACAGGATTTTTGGTGTACGTTTGCTGTCATCTCCTCTGGATAAATACCTAGAAGTATAAATTACTGTGTCAAAGGTAGATGTATGTTTAACATTCTAAGAAGCTGCTATGATCATTCTGTTCAATATTTCTACTGAATATATGAGATGTTCATTACACAAAATCCTCACCAACATTTGGTGTTGGATGTCTTTTTAATATTAGTCACCTTGATGGTTATGTATGGTATCTCATTGTTCTTTTAATTTGCATCTCCCTGATGACTAATGATATTGAACACGTTTTCATCAGGCCATTCATGTATCTTCTTTTGTGAAGTGTTTGTTCCAAACCTTTGTCCATTTTTCTGTGTTGTCTTTTTATTATTGAGTTGTAGGTGATTCTTATAGATTCTACATCAAAGTACTTTGTATGTGTTTCATAAATATTTTTTCCAGGTCTGTATTGTGCCTATTATTAACTTCTTTGTCACTTTCTTTTGGTAAAGTCTTATCAAAATTTTCTTCAATGGTCAGTGCTTTCTGCATATTATCTAAGAAATCTTTGCTTGCCTTTAAATCATGTAGCTATTCTCCTATTTTTTTTATGAACTTTATCGTTTTCACTTTTCCTTTTAGGTCTGTGATCCATCTTGAATTAATTTTTATATGTGGTGTGAGGTAGGGGTCAACATTTATTTTTTCCTTAAAGATCTATGATTGTTCAGCAGTGGTTGTTGACTTTCATTTTCCAATCAAATTGTTTTGCTGCCTTTGTCAAAACCAGTTGGCCATATAAGTTTAGATTTATTTCTAGACCTTCACTCCTGATCTACTAATCTTTGTTTTTACTCTGCCACTACCAGACTGCCTGCATTACTGTAGCTTTAGAGGATATCTTAAAGTCAAATAGCACAAAACTTTTATGATCTCCTCTACCAGATTATTGTGCTATTCTGGGTCTCTGCACTTCCATATACATTTTTTAATCAGTTTGTCACTTTCTATTTAAAATGCCTGCTGAGGGGTGCCTGGGTGGCTCAGTGGGTTAAAGCCTATGCTTTCGGCTCAGGTCATGATCCCAGGGTCCTGGGATTGAGCCCCACATCAGGCTCTCTGTTCAGCAGGGAGCCTGCTTCCCCCCTCTCTCTCTGCCTGCCTCTCTGTCTACTAGTGAGCTCTCGCTGTCAAATAAATAAATAAAATCTTAAAAAAAAATAAAATAAAATGCCTGCTGAATCATGATTGAGATTGTGTTAAATCTATAACTTAACAAGGAAGAACTGACATCTTAGAGTGGAGTCTTCCAAACCACAAACATGGTATACCTCTCCACTTAATTTTACTCTTCTTTAATTTTTCTCAGCAGCGTTTTGCACTTTTCAGTGTATAGTTTTGCAGGTCTTTTGTTACATTTATTTCTAAATAGTTTGTGTATTTTGATATTTCTGAAAATTTTAAAAATTAAAATTAATTTTCTATTTCAGGGTTCACTCCTTTGGCGGCTCCCTCATCTCCAGGAATTTCCTACATCCTCTGGTTGCTCAGTCAGCCCTAAATTATATTCTCTGATGCCTCAAGCCCATAAGGCTGAAGCTTTCTGCCCTCCCAACCCTCCCAGACTGGAAAGTGCCCTCAGGCAAAAAGCCAGACATTCTGCTCTCAAGAGCAGTCTTCCCTCTAGTCTCAGCTGGTTATGGTCACTCTTCAGGGCTTTCAAGACCATTTCCTTGTTATTTTGTCCAGATTTCATCATTGTCATCTTCAGGAATATCAGTCCAGTCAAGTGCTTCCACCATTTTTGAAGTATCCATACAAAATAGTGAATAAATGAATACCATAAAATAAATGAATTTTAAAAATCAAATGAATGAATAAATCTGTATTTTCTGCAAACAAAAGAGAGTTAGGAGGCAGAGAGCTCCCTTTAGACCTCCACTGGTGATTCTGGTGCTTTTGTAAAGACAAAGAAAGCTTTAAAGAACAAAGCCCTGATGTCCTCTTCTACTTTTTTGTCTCTTTTACTTTTTCCTCCTCTTGGAACACATGGTATGACCAAGGCCAAAGTCAAGAGGCAGAGGGGCTGGCAGTGGCTGCAAAGCCAGGAACAGAGTAAAGGAGGAGGTGGAGCCAGGGGAAGAGATGCTGGTGCGGTGAAGATCATGTTTACCTATAGGGGGATCCAGCAAAAGAGTAAATATATTAAAGATAATGGGAAACGGACTTCTTAATGATGGAGAAAGTACTTCAAATATGGAGAGGAGAAGGCTAAAGTGGACCATTTCAATTGGAATTGAAAGGCTTGGTGAGGACTCACGGTTTTAGAGGGCTGGAGACAGAGAGGACGTGAGCATGCACTATTCAGAGTCTTATGTGTACTGAAAGGGCTTGAAGTCAATGACACCCAGATGGTCATTTGCAGACCAAACTTTGAGTCTTAGTTTCCAAATACCCTTCTCCACTGCAATGACAGTGAAGGTGTGGGGGCTCTTGGGAGCTCGGTTGGTTAAGCATCTGACTCTGTATCTTGCCTCAGGTCATGATCTCAGGATCTGGAGCTGGAACCAAGTGTTAGGCTCTGCACTCAGTGAGGGGTGTGCCCCTCCCCTCTGTGTGCATTCTCTCCTTCCCTCTCTCTCAAATAAATTAATAAATGTTTAAAAAAAAAAAAAGAAGATCCAGGTATCCTTGGAGAAATGGCTGATTCCAGGGCTGAGGCAAAGAAAGTACAAAATAAGCCTGGAATATCTTTTTGTCCTAGAAAAAAGGGAAGTATTTAGAGAATGTTGGGATATTTAACAAGGAAACAGTATTAACTTAAAGGGGCTGGCATAGGACAGATCTGGGACACCTAAGTATAAAAATATCTAATGATAAGAATACAAAGGAAACAAACTGAAGGCTGTTGGAGGGGAATGGGGTAACTGGGTGATGGCTGTTAAGGAGGGCATGTGATGTCATGAACACTGGGTGTTATATAAGATTGACGAATCACTGAACTCTATTTCTGAAACTAATAGTACACTATATGTTAATTAATTGAATTTAAATAAAGAACAGTAAAAAAAATAAAACTAAAACCAAAAATATATAGTATAATATAATATAATATAATATAATGATAGGAATGGATTACATCCCACTGAATAAAACAGAATATGAGGCAGACAAATAAATAAATGAGGCAGAAAGGACTATTCTTCATTAAAGTAGAATGCCAACTACTAAAAATGTAGTAGAAGAAAGGATGGAAATGGAAAATCACCATTTGACCACAAACAGTGTTGGTTGGTTTAGGCATGATGCATTAATGGATGACAGAGTTGGAGGGTGGAGGTCTGATGATGAATAGGATATTGACATAGTCTCGGTGTATCTTCCCTCAGACTCTAGTCACACACACACACACACACACACACACACACACACACACACACCCCTGGCAGATGCAAATGACCAGGTTATCAAGGTTAACATCATTGGTAGGACAGGTAAACAAAGCATGCCTCCCACCCTGATGCACCAAGAAGAGTGCAGAATCATTTCTGAGATTCCTGCCAAAAGTTCCTGGCCAAGTCTAGTTATACGACCCGAGGTGAGGGGGTCTTCCCGTCTTCCCAGAGACCTCTAGAATAAAAGGTCTGTATTCATTTTTTTTTCTTTTGGTAACTGTTACTTTTTTTTTCCTGAGGTGTAATTGACATAACACTATATTAGTTTCAGGCACATAGATGATTCAGTATTTGTTCACACTACAAAATAATCACCACAAAAGTGGTGTTACCACATATAGTTACCACAATATCACAGATCATCAAGAATTTTTTTTCTCGTGATCAGAATTTTTAAGATTTAATCTCTTAGTGACTTTCAAACATACAATACTATATTATGGACTATAATCATCATGCTGTATCTTATATCCTATGACTTATTTATTTTATGGCTGGAAGTTTGTGCCTTTTGACCCCCTTCACCCATTCTGCCCACTCCACACTGCATCTCCCCTCTGGCAACCATCAGTCGGTTCTCTGTATCTATAAGCTTGACCTTTTGTTTTGGTTTGGTTTGTTAGATTTGTTAGATTCTACATATGAGAGAAACCACATAGTATTTGTCTTTCTCTGACTTATTTCACCCAACCCAATACACTCCAGGTCCATCCAGGTCATTGCAAATGGCAAGATTTCATTTTTTACAGCTATGTAATATTCCATTGTATATATATATACCACAATATTCTTCATCCATTCATCTATGGACAGACACTTGGGTTGCTTCCATATCTTGACTATTGTAAATTATGCTGCCATGAACATGGGGATGAATATATCTTTTTGAGTTAGTGTTTTCATTTCCTTCTGATAAATGCCCAGAAGTGGAATTGCTGGATCATAGGGTAGTTCTATTTTTAACTTTTTGAGGAAGCTCCATATTGTTTTCTCCAGAATGGCTGCACCGGCTTGCATTCCTGTCAATAGTGCTACGGAGGGTGGGGTGGGGGGTCACCTTTGTTCCATCCTCTTGAAAAGGCCTGCCATCTTTCAGACCGAGGAACTCTTTGGCAATGGAGGAGACCACAGAGACGTGACGACTAAATGCGGCGTGTGCTTCTGAGCTAGGTAGGAAAAATGGACACTGGGAGGACAGGTGGTAAAATCTGAACGGATATTCTGATACAAAGGCAAGTATCCCAGCAGTCTTGGCTTTCTCCTTTGGATGGCTGCAGGCTAGTTCTGTGGGAGAGTGTCCTTGTGGGGGAACAAATACTGGGTATTTGGGGTGAGGCAGTAATGTTGCTGCAACTTGCTTTCAAATAAATCAGAAAAAGAATAACGACAATGGACATGTGTGTGTCGGAAAAGTCAGAGCTACTAAATAAGGCATGTGGTAGATCTGAACTGAGAAAGGACTTCCTTCTTTGTGACTCCAGACTTTTTAATTAAGTCCTTCTTCCCAGCTGATCTGGACCCACAGCCCCTCCCCACCCCCACCCCAGCGTTATCTCTTAACTCAGGCGAAAGACTCTGTGGGCAAAGCATTCTTTGATGGGAAGAGAAACTACCTCCTTTAAGCAATAGGACCTACCCTGAGCCAGCCAGACCCTTAACTGACCCCACGACAGTGATCCACTTGACCTTCACTGTCCACCTGCACAGTCCCCACTCACCTTGCCCCACATTTTCCTTACATCAACCCCGAAGTATTTTCAGCACTTTGGAGGGCAGTCTGAGAGACGCTAGTCCACTGTCTTCCCAGTGTTGTCCTCCTTGAAATAAAACCCTTCCTCGTTTCGCCACCACTGTTTCTCCGCCTTTGGGTACTGTCCGTGGTGGTGAAGGACCAAACCTGGTCTGTGTGGGGCCCCTGGGGCAGGTGCTCCTGCTGCCAGGCATGCCAGCTACACAACTCCTGCGGGAATTTGTGTGAAGGCACTATGGGAGATCTTCGTACTGTTCTTTCAACATTTTTTAAAGTTTGAAATAATTTCAGACTAAACAGAAAAGTTCTGGTGAGGGCGACCCCCAGGCAGATGAGAAGTAAAGGGACCACATCAAATAAATGAGTAAGATTTCTTTCAGCCCAGACAAGGTCTCACGCCTCCTCTTGCACTTATAGTCTCTGAGAGGGGCCGGACTGAATCTTGTTCTTTGCTCTGTGGTGGGTGAAACTCTCCAGGACACAGCATGTCGAGACATTTGCCTAGCTTGCTTTCTAAAAAGCAGCAAATTTCTGTTGTAAGGGTGGTGGGGTCATTTTAGGTCCTTGGGGTAGAAATTCACTGAGGCTCTGTCCAACAGATTTTCACAGGAATTTAGATTTCATCTTGCAGTAAGGAAGAAGTTGGGTGTTTTCTAAACATAAAGTGCATTATTTGTGAGGCTGCCTGGTGCAGGCAGATTCCTATGGTGGGAGCAGTTTTCCCAGGGGGCAAACCAGAAGGTCCTAGAGAGAGGCACCTCCATCGACCACCACCATCACCTCCTTGGTTACTAATGAAAGTATGTTAGATAACAAAGAACTTGGCTGGTCTTTGTCCCTGTTTCTGGGATGGAAGCCTCTAAGCCCTTGGGATTTTCTCAGTGGTAGAGTCTTTGCTGATCATGGTGGGCCTCTTGGACCACACCTGAGTCTACGTTAATGAGGTGAGTCAAGGGGTGGCGCCTAGATAGTCTCAGGATGGGGACCCGCTTTGCTGGAAGGACCAACTATATGATTAGAGGTACAGAACTTTGAGCCACATGATATCAGCCTAATTTCCAGGGACAGGAGGAGACCTGGAGAGTCCAATTATGGTTCAACCAATCCATCCATCAACTGACTGCCTACATAACAAAGCCCCAATAAAAATTCCAGTTCACATGAGCTTCCTGGTTTGTGCTGCACATCGACGTGCCCGGAGGGTGACACTTAATCCTTAAGGACATGGAAACTTCATGTTTGGGATCCTCTTACAATCCGTCCCATGAATCTCTTCATTTAGCTGATCCTGGTTTGCATCTTTTATAATAAAGCTGTCATCATCAGGATAGCACTTTCCTGAGTTCTGCAAGTCATTCTAGCAAGTTAACAAACCCGGGGCAGGGTGGGAAGCAGGAACCCCCAAGTTGGTAGCCAGTTGGTCCAAAGTGTGGGTGGTCTGGGGAGCCGGGAGCTTGTGACTGGATTTTGAGGAGGAGTGATGGGTAGGGGCACCGGGCTCTCAACCTGCCAAGTCTGTGCCAGGTCCAGAATTGCCTCATGTCAAAACTGCACTGCGAAGTGTGCAGATCCGTCAGGCAGGAGAAACACGGCTGCCCACCCTGGGGGGACACAGAGCACGCATTCTGAAGTCACAACAACCCGGTTCTGACATACACTTTCTGGAAGGAGTAAGCTCCCCGAGCCGATCTCCTTCCTGCTTTTCACTACCCTCGTCATATGAAGCCACAGAACGCTTCCTTCATTCAAACCATCAGCAACTTCCTATGACATACTCACTTTGCAAAGCATTGTGGGGAGCCCCAGTGCACACACAGAGCACCCTCCAACTCTGGACTCAAGGAGCTTGTTTTTCTTTAGGGTAAGAGGAAGAAAGCAGCTTCACTTGAGGGGACCCAGAGTGGGGGTGGGGAATCAGTGTAAAAGAAGAGGAAACTCAAGTTCTGACATGATCTCACACTGGGGGCCTTTATATCAGCCCTGCCCTCCCCATTACGGCCTCTCCTCTGCCCTTCACATGGTTTCTCCAGCAAACGGTGGGAGCGGCAAAAGCAACCCTCTGCCCACAGCTCATAAATTGCCATTAATGAGTCAGTATTTTTTTCTCTATCAATAAATCACTTTTTAGGAACAAGAGTTTGAGATGTTTGCCTAGTCACTAAATTGCCATATGTAACTTAACAGGAAAAAAAAAGCTGTCTTAATTTTATCACTTATTATTGATGTAAGCCCAGGATGTATTTATACACACACACACACACACACACACACACACACACACACACACTTTTTTTTGAGATAGGGAAAACATTACCTCTGCTCTTCTGAGTGTGACTGAGAAACAAGCCCTCGGACCACCGCTGGCTCACACTTTCTTGCACACAGTGGAATCTCTAAGGCTTTTCTTCCCGCCTGGTTGCCATTGACTTATTTGCTTTATCAAATAGGTGTGAAGACCCCAAATCACCTTTGCCTCTCGATTCTCTGGCATTTCCTCTTGTAAGTCATCAACAAAGCAGGGACAGGACTGAATGCTGTCCCATGTCCAGGAGCATTTATATCCCCAGAGAAAAAGTCACCTAAGCAATCGAGTACTTAGACCACTTTCTCTCTTCTTTTTTGGTCCTTGGTCACAATTTTTTTTTTCTATCTGAAACAGATTTTTGTATATAGTGTGAGGTACACAGCTTGAAGTTAACTTGTTTTCACAAGGGTGTCTAATATTAAGTGGTTGTATGTGCTGGGCTGTTTCTTGTGTCTTTTTCTGTTCCTTTCATCTAAAGGTCTATCTTTATACCTCAGTCACGGTTTTTATTATTTATTTAGTAGTCCCATGACTTTCTCAGGTTCACCTTTTTCTTTTTTTTTTTTTTACACAAAACACCTACTTTTGTTGTTGTTGTTGTTTGAGCTTATTAAATATATTCATGTTAGTGGCTGGGTTTTTAGAAACAACTGAGCAGACAGCCTGGTGCCCCCATCCAAAGCACCCACACCCCATCTGGGGTCACAGCCCTTACTAGGGGCAGCCCATATCTGGTGACTGGTCACTTCAGGGACTTCAAGGCCCTGTCTTTTCATCCGACCACCAGAGCTCCCTGGATGGTGGCCACCTCGCAGCCCATCCTCTCTCCTTCTGCCCAATCCAGTTTCAGTCACTTCCCCAGATGAGTTTCACGAGAGCACACACTGACTCACCTCCTGCGTGCAAGTGCACAAGGCACACTCGGTTTCACGGGACCCCACCTGGGGCCTGGCCTCCAAGCTGCTTTCCCACCTTGACCTCACTTATTCTCCTTACTCTTTGTTCTAAGGAAGGCACAAGGCTCCCCCTTTATTTTTCCCCCTAAATATTTTATTTGTTATTTGAGAGAGAGAGAGAGAGACAGCACAAGGTGGGGGGGGGCAACGGGAGAGGGAGAAGCAGACTCCCACTGAGCAGGGAGCCCAACGTGGGGCTCAATCCCAGGACCCTGGGATCATGACCTGAGCTGAAGGCAGATGCTTAACCTACTGAGACACCCAGGCTTTCCTAAGGAAGGCACAGTGTTCCTCTTTTTAAAGATGGCTGAATTTACAGTTTTAATACATTAAAGCCTTAGTTTCGAAAAATCCTGCTTAAATTCTATTTATAAAGTCTCCACTTTGAGACTGAGGGCAGAGTTTAACAGATGACTTTGGTTTAAAACCAAACTCTTTAGCCTGAGGCATAGAAGTCTCATCTCGCTCCCTCACCCAGGACATGCTGTCAGCTCCAGTCTCCTTTGCCAAGCACAGCACGCTCTTCCTATCTGGAGGACCCCTGACTCCCCTGTCTCCGTGCTCTCCTCCCAGCGAGCTTTTGGGGACAGCCAGCACTGTGAGGTCTTCCCTGACTTGCATTGATAGGGCTTGTTTCCTTCCCTGGGTCCTCAAAGAACTGTGCACACACATATAGTCAGATACTGTTACAGGTTGAATTGTGTGGCCCCCAAAAGATATGTTGAAATCCTAACCACCATACCTTAGAATGTGACTTTATTTGAAAATAGGGTCTTTACAGACTGATCAAGTTTAAAATGAGGTCATTTGGGTGAGCCCTAATCCAACAGGACTGGTGTCTTTATAAGAAGGTGAATTTTGAACAGAGAGGGAGGCATGCGCACAGGGTCATATGAAGGGGGAGGATTTGAGTGATATGTCTATGGGCCAAGGAATGCCAGAAGATGGCCCACAAACCACTAGGAACTAAAAAGAGGAATATGCAAGTTTCAGAGGGAGCATGGCTCTGCCAGCATCTTGACTGTGGACTTCTAGCCTCCAAAACTGTAAGATGATGACTTTTTGATGTTTTAGGTCACCACACTTGTGGGACTTCATTATGGCAGTCCTAAGAAACTGACACCGACATTTACTAGTTACAGCTCAAACACTTGTCCATGTTGGCCTTCCTAGCCTTTCAAGCCCAAGGTCAGAAGCCAAATCTGACATGCAATCTCATCCCCTGCTTTGAGCCCATTGCTTGGCACAGATAGTTGAAGAAAGGACGGATGAGTAAATGAACAGGAGTCAGCTTTCTGGATAACAGCCTGGGGTTACAAAGGACAGTGACCCATGGTTAAAAATGTTTGAGAGATCAGGAGCATGGTCTGCATCAGGCCATGGATCCCGCCATGGCTGTGTGGTCTTAACCAGGTCGCCTAACCTCATTTCCTTATCTGTAAAATGGGAAAGTACCCCTTCCATTGGGATTTTGGGTGGGACTAGATAAGATAGAAAGTGGTATAAATAAAAAGAGCAGATATTAAATTATAAGCATGCTAACTGTCCCTTCCTTCCTCTTCTAAGGGGTTTCTGTGCATCACCCAACTCTTGCACCTTTGTAGCATAAACTTGGTGATGGGGAGGGTAAAAGTGGAGAGTCAATCCATTTGGATTTGACTTACACTGAAAGAAGCAGAGAATGACTGAAGGAAGAACAAGAACAGATCTTGAAATGAACAACAAAGGGGAGGAAGAGAAGAGCCTGCATGGGTCAGAATTCAGGAATCCGAAAATGCAAGTAAAGGTATTTCTGGACAGCAGACAACCAAATGGATATTAAGAAATAAGTGTTAGAATTTTAAGAAATTTTGCTATCTTGAAGTTGAAACCCCAGTGATTTCTCTCCTGAAGAGAATAAAATTTTTACTTGATTTTCAATTCTTTTCAGAGGACAGACTAATATTGTTTGGAATGTGACACTGCACTGAGCCTGGCCTCAAGGAAAAAGCAAGCTGGCCAGCTTTATGTGGATTAAAGAGCTTGGCAGAGCGGTTGGCACATAGTAGGTCTTAATAGATGGTGACCATGATCATGATGGGCAGGCAAAGGAGAAGGGAGAGGCATGGGATCAGAAGAGGCAAGCCAACCTGGAGAGTTGGGTTAATGAACTCAGGAAGTCTGTAACTGAGATATAAATTGGAGAGCCTGAACTGGAGTCCAAAGATGCATGGGCCAGAGGCTCCTCAGATCCCCCCCTGCCTGAATGGGAACTGGGACCTCCGGAAACCCACCTCCATGGTAATGGCGGAGGGAAGAGAAGGATGCCATGGTTGCCACTATGCCAACAGTGATTGAGCTCTGTACAGGGAGCACAGGTGACTGAAGAAAGTCATTTCTGGAAAAGGGACCTGATTCTTTTTCCAAGCCAAAGCCAGTATTAGCAGCAGCCAGAGGCTGATGTGTGATAAATGAGCCTTGAAGGATGTCAGGTCATGGCCATGAAGAAGTTGGCTGGGAAGAAGTAATACAGAGAAAAATGATTTCCTTCTGCTTGGAGCAAGAAAGCCACGGACCGTTTTACATTTCCAGGGGCGAGAGCTCACTACAGCGGGCTCCTTCCTTTTCCCTGCCTGCTCCATGTAGAGCCGGAAGTAAAGCTCTGGGGAAGTGCACAGAACAGGTCAAAAGGGCAACTAGAGACCTTCTCTTTAAATGACTTGAACAGAACATAAGAGGTGTCTCTGAGCAATGAAAACATTCTGTTAAAAAGAAGACTGTTGGGTCAAATGTTTGGATTTACTAATAAGCCACAAGGGAGGAAGGGCTCTTGGTGCCCAGCTGAGGTCCAGGAGGAGTGAAGAGCGTGACAGGAAAGGACCAGGAGTACTTCACGTACTTCCCCCAAAACACCCCCCTTAAAATGCCTCTTTAAGGAATGATTTACGATTCACGTCTGTGGCATGTAGTGTCACGCAGGTCACTTCAGCATGACTGATGACATTTTACTTCTCACACAGGGGGATGGGCCCCAGGCATTCACGTCACCATAATGCCTCATAGCTCACATCCGTGAGTCTCAGCGGGCGCAGCTTGCCCTCGGGCCGGGATGGTTCTGGGTGGTTGTGGTACCATTCATCACCCATGGCTGCCTCCCAGCGCACGCCTCCCCACCATGGCCCGGACATCCTGACAATGATGACAGTGTGACACTCCAAAAAGGATTCTGTTCCTGAAAACCCTCATGAATGAGATGAATGCCCTTAAAGAGACAAAAGGGAGACAAGATCTCTCTATCTCTCTCTGGCATGTAAGGGCGCAGCAAGACAGTGGCCTTCCGCAGGTCTGGAAGAGGGCCCTCAGGAGAGCCCAACCACAGGCTTGGACTTCCAGCCTCCAGAACTGTGAGAAATGAAGTTCCAGTTGTTTAAGCCTCCCAGTCTGTGGTATTTTGTTACTGTAGCTAGAGCAGATCAGGACAAACCAGGTACTGAAGACATGACTCAAAATACAGAAAAACCCTGTTGCACCAAGAAACTCACTGTGGACATTTTTTAAGTAGCAAAATCCCCCCAGCGAGCAGCCAGTGGAAATAACTTAAAAGAGCTCTGGAAATAATGGGAGGACCACAGAGGGTTTATTTGCTGGTTTTCAAAATTGTCTAAGGAGGGTCACCTGAGTGGCTCAGATGTTAAGCGTCTGCCTTCAGCTCAGGTCATGATCCCAGAGTGCTGGGATCAAGCCCTGTGTGGGGTTCCCTGCTTGGCAGGAAGGCTGCTTATCCCTCTCCCACACCCCCTGCTTGTGTTCCTGCTCTCGCTGTGTCTCTCTGTCAAGTAAATAAATAAAATCTTTAAAAGAATTGTCTAAAGAGCTTGGAAAACTTTTGGAAAATGTTTCCATTGTAATAAAAGGGAGGTTTAAGATATGAAATCACATACAAAGAATGGTAGCAGCTAGAAACTGAAACAAATTCAGAATGAGGTACATCAAAATGTGAACAGTGCTGTCTTGGGGTGAGACATATCAGCATGTCCATACGTATGTTTTTATTCTTCCAGGTTTCCTGTGTTTGAACTTTTGTATGCAATGTAGTGGTTCAGAGGATGGCCTTAGGAGTGTCAGAAACTGTTTCATTTCTGACTCGCTTTGCTACTTTGGACAAATTAATTTCTTTGCTCTGGATTCCCATTTGTAAAATGTAAACATTTTCCTGTCTCTTGGAGTTTTTGTGAGGATTAAACAAGGCAATATATATGAAAAGTTTAGCGTAGTGCCTGTGCATGGTAGTGTTAAATAAAAAGCTATTATTAATATTGGATGAATGTGCATTCACTTTATAAATTGTTGGATTCCATCTGTGAACATTTTGTTGAAAATGTTTGCATTTATGTTCATGAGAGGTGCTGGTCAGTGGCTTTCATTTCATATATATTGTTCTAAAATTCATTATAGAGTTGTAAAAAAAGTCTCTTAAAAAATAAATGTTTTAGTTCCACTATTATAACAGACTTGGTCGTGCAGATTAGGCATAACAAAGTCCTACTTAATTGGTGAGAGCAAACATCATCTTCTAGCCTGAGACAAATGCCGCAGTGTATACCTATGTGCTTGGCACATGCATTACCAAGTGGAGACCTCATGCTCTATGTATAAACTCTTGTAAAATATAAAACTCTAAAATTAAAATGCTGGCTAGACAGTAAATGCCACAGAGCCAGACTGAAGAAGAATGACCAAAATTCACTCAGGGCTTGATGAAAATGAATTTGAATAGGTATTTTGGCTTCTAGATCCTAGAAAGCAGACCTCACTGATGTAGCCACAAAAATATAATGTCCAATTATATAGACACTCAAACGTTGAAATGATGATTAAGCTTATAAATCTTACGCTGGAACTCTGCAGCCGTAGGCAATTTAGAGATCACTTATTTTGTGTATAAATGAAGAAAGTGAGACATAGAGAGGTCAAGAGACTTGCCCAAGATGATACAGGGAAGCCAGCTGAAATTCTATTACCCCTCCTACACATTACTATTTACGAATGCCAATCTTCCTTCTAGTCTACTTCCTACTTGGTCTCTATGTCAAGTGATCTGGAAGATTATGGATCTCATCTGAGTACTCTCTAGGCATTAGTTCATTCGTTCCTTACTTCATTCATTCCACAAACAACTACTTTGTATTAGGCTCTGTTTAGGCACTGGGGATAAAATGGTGAATAAGGCATAATCCCTGCTCTTCAAGAGGCTACCTTTCCTTAGGGATGGACAAGAGGCAGTTCCTATATAGCCTGTCAAGTGTGGATAGAGGAAATGGGTGCTTTGGGGCCACCTCCAGCCACCTGATGCGCACTCACAGGCTTTCTCTTCTCTTTTGCCCCACCCAGCTGTCTCCTGTCACTCTTTCATAGACCCTTCAACACGCTGAGTATCTCATGAATTCTCAAACCCTGTAACATGACCTCATACCCTGGGGCTCACCACCATCCAAGTGATTTTGATAATCCTCCTTTAGGGAATGAGAGCAAGATGGGTATTCCACTGGCAGAGGTCCTCTGAGGCTGTGGCCAGTCCCAGTACCCCAAGATTCTAATTCAGTGAATTTGGGATAGGATTTGGAAAACTGATACTTAAAAACTCGCTTGTGACTCGGATCATCTCTCACGTAGGAAGATCGTGGTAGTGGTTATATAAACCAGACTTCCAGCCCTATTTACAGGACCTCTTGGGCATTTACTGCCACAGACCAAAGACATTACCCCCTGTAGATACCAGATCAATGAGAAACTCTCTCTCCTCTGCTGGAATTTGGAAGTGAGATGTGGAATTCTAGCCAGTAAATCTCTGTTGGCTTTATAACTGGAGTCCATCATCCATCCATCCACACATCCATCCATCCATTGTTAAACAACTACACATTAATTAATTCTATTTGGGGAAACAAAAGCAAGTCCCCCTCTCCTGGAGCTTATTTTCTACTGGGGGGGGGGCAGTGTTAAACAAAAAATACATATAATAATATCTCAGATTCTACTAAGTGCTAAGAAGACAGACAAAGCAGATACAGGCACCAGAATGAGAGGGGGCTGCTATTTTACCTGGGGATGGCCAGCAAAGCCCTCTTTGATAAAGAGCATTTGAATGATCCCCAAAGGAAATAAGAGAGAGAGAGGGGTGGCCCGAGAAACCATACCACACAGAGCCCCCTAAGGTGTGCAGCCCCAGAGTGCTTTGCATTTGAGCAACTGTGAAGAGGCGAGGAGGCTGGGGTGAAGAGGCCTGAAGAAAGTGACAGGAGGAAAGGCCTGGGAGAGCTAGGCCAGGTCTTGGCAAACCTTTTCTGTTCAAGTCCAGGTTGTAAATATTTTAGGCTTGAGGGCTACGTGGTCTCTATCGCACCTTCTCAACTCTGCTGTTGTAGCTCAAAAGCCGTAGACACTATGTAAACAAGTGAGTGTGGCTGTGTCCCGATAATACTTTATTTACAAAAATGGGTGGTGGGCCATATTTGGCCTGCAGGTCATCACCTGCCAACATCTGTTGTAGGCTGATGTAAGACTATGGATTCTACTATGAGTGAGAAGGTAAAGTTGGAGAGCCCAGAGACTGGACAGTTTAAAGGAGAGCGGCGGGGGGACCTGGGTGGCTCAGTTGGTTAAGCACTGGACTCGTGATTTTGACTCAGGTCATGATTTCAGGGTTATAAGATCGATCCCCCATCAGGCTCTGCACTCAGCAGGGAATCTGCTTGACATTCTCTCCATCCTGCTCTGGTCTCCCCTCCCCCCACACATGCTTTCACTCTCTCTCTCTCTCAAAAATAAACAAATCTTTAAAGGAGAGTGGTGGGAAAAAAATAAAGGAGAGCAGTGAATATGGTCTAACTTAGATCTCAAATATATCTCTCTAGCTGAGCGATGTTTTAAAGACTCCCCGCTGTCACTCTTTGCAGAATGGACCACAACGGGCTACGGGCAGAAGCAGACAGGAGCCAAGTGTGTCACTCCAGGTGACAGGTGTTGGGAAGGAAGTGGTTGGAGCCGGATGTGTTTTGATAGCAGGGTTGACAGGACTTCCTGATGGACTAAATACAGAGGGTGAGAAAAAGAAAGAATTCAAGAATGACTCTGAGATCTACAGCCCAAGACACGGTCAACTAAGAGAACAGAGTAGCAGTTACAAGGGCTGGGAATGACAGAAAGGGAAGCAGAGTTTGAGGAGGAGATTATGAGTGTGAGCCTCCACACGGGAGTCAGCTGTCTGGGGAGACAGCAAGGAGCCAGGTGGATACTGTGCTGGAGGCACAGGAGGAGGTCATGGAGCTAGTGCTACAAATTTGGTCCCCAATTTCAAGTTATGTGACTGGGTGAGATCTGGGCGAGGGACAGACCAGCCTGTGGTGTCACATAGCCTGACAGTGTCACAGGAAATAGCCCACCAGGGCACAGGCTGGCCACAGGGTGCCCAGAGATTGAGGACCCCGGACAGCAGTGGGGACAGGTGGCATCAGTCCATGTTCTGTGTCATTTCCCGACAACTAGCCTTGCTTCTGCATGGGTGTGCATATGCATGCTAAGTGCTCTCAGTCAACAACGTACTGTACACATGGGTCAGAGGTACCAGTGACAGACATTATGATCCTACCTGATGCATAGGGTTGAATGATGACCCCCCAAAAGATATGTCCCTGCTCTGCTCCCCAGAACCTAGGAATGGAACCTCATTTGGAAAAGAGGGGCTTTGCAGAGGTACTTAAGTTAAGGATCTCAAGAGGAGACCATTCTAGACTCTCTGGGTGGCTCCTAAATTCAATGACAGGTGTCCTTCTAAAAGGCACACAGTTGAGAAGCACACGGAGAGGAGAGCAGAAGGATAAAGAAGGCCAGGGCAGGCACTGGAGTGCTCTAGCCCCAAGCCAAGGAAGCCTGGAGCCCCAGAATCTCCAATAGGCGAGGGAAGGGTCTGCCTTCGAGTCCCACCAACCCTTTGATATGGGCCTTCCTCCCTCCAGAGAGAGAACACATTTCTGTTGTTTAAAGCCTCCCAGACTTTGCGGTGATCTGTTGCCTAGGCCCTTGGGAACAAATACAATAGTTCTACAAGTCCCAAGTTCTCAATACACCTAAGGGATAATTTTAAAAGAGGGACTGAAGAACAAAATAACGAAAGTTAGCATTACTTATCACTCTGAGAGCGTTCATTCTGATGCGACAAAAGCCTCTCTCTAACAGGGACATTCAGCAGCACAACTGCAGATTAAAAATAGAAACGTAAGCACAGGCACCTGCCTGCTAATTTGTCGATATAATGAATGTAGGCCTGCGGATAAATACAGAGAGGCTGAGAACTCCGTGTGTTGGCCCGGCGCTCACTTCTGCAGGCATCTGTGGGTGGGGGGGCGGGCCGCCGGTAGGCCTGCTGCACAGGAAATGGGGAGGGGGTGCACAGAGGGGGAGGGGCTTGTTCAACTGCCTTCTTTCTTTCTTTCTTCCTTTTTTTTTTTTAATAAAAGAGGCAAATTTATTCTTTCTTCTTCTTCTTCTTTTTTTTTTTTTAAGATTTTATTTTTTTATTTGACAAAGAGAGAGAGAGCACAAGCAGGGGGAGTAGTGGAGGGAGAGCAAGAAGCAGGCTCCCTGTCGAGCAGGGAGCCCGATATGGGACTTGATCCTAGGACCCTGGGATCAAGACCTGAACCAAAGGCAGAGACTTAACCATCTGAGCCACCCAGGTGTCCCTGCCTTCTTTCTTATAGCACCATGAGTGGCTCTGTGGGAAGCATCTGTGGTCTCCCAGCTGAACTCCTTCCCCTCAGGTTTTCAGGGACAGTCCTCACACGTGACGGGCTCGCCTTGCATGGCTTCGTTCCTTCTTCTTAGGGCAACCTTTCTTTGAGAAATGGCAACTTCCCAGGACAGGTAATCATGCCTTCCCTTCCTCTCTCATGTCAACTTTGTGGTCTTGCCTCTAGAGACATCTGAAGGAGGGCAGCAGGGATTGTTCTGGAAACGAAGAACCGAGACCATGAGCTTCCGGCTGCATGGAGCGGCTGGCTCCGTGTGGTAGTCATTGTGGGCTGATGTCACCGAGTGCTGCAGACCACAGACATTCAGGTCTCACAGTTCCAGGGGCTGGAAGTCCAAGATCAAGGTGTCAGCAGATTTGGTTCTTGGTGAGAGCTCTCTTCCTGGTTCGAAGACGGAGGGCAGAATCCTCACATGGTGGGCAGAGCTCTGCCCTCTTCCAGTTCTTGAAAGGACACTGATCTCATCCTGGGGCCCCACCTTCCTGACTTCATCTGAACCTAATCACCTCCCCAGGGCCTCATCTCCTAATATCACCCTGCTGGAGGTAAGGGCTTCAACATATGGATGTGTGAAGGGCAGCGGAGCCCAAACATTCAGTCCACAACACTGCGTGTCTGGTTAAGGGATGGGTTTAAACTTGAAACTAACAAGTGTCAGCGGGGACAATGGGTCTCAATATCTGAAATGTGCCTTTCTGGGAATATTCTTGAATGTATCATATATACGATGACCGCTGTTGGGGTGCCTGGGTGGCTCAGTTGGTTAAGCATCTGCTCAGGGCATGATCCTAGGGTCCTGGGATCAAGCCCCACAGGGGGTTCGCTGCTCAGTGGGGAGCCTGCTTCTCTCTCTGCCTCTGCCCCTTCTCCCCCTGCTTATGTACACACACATTCTCTCCCTCTCAAATAAATAAAATCTTAAAAAAAAAATGAGTCCTGGATTTCTAGCAGAGGTCAGTGAGTACAAGTGTGTGCAGAGCAGGCTGCACTTGGGGTTGGATTCTGCCTTGCTCACACACCAGGCAAGAAGCACCACCGGCTGACTCAACAGCCCGGAAGCCTTGCTTTGAAGGGACAAGACTCAGCTGGACCAGGTGCAAAGGGCAGGGCAAAGGTTGCCTCAGGCTCTCTCCTTCCTGGGGATGTCAATGTGAATTCTGAGTAGAGGGACATTTCAGGACAGAACAAGGATGAAACGTGAACATGGCTTTTCAGCAGGATGAAGTCCAGCTGAGGAAGAGGGTTTTGGATGTGGGGTTCTCTTCCCCCCAACACTCTTAAACACACCCCATCACAGACTAGTGCCCAATTCTCTGCTTGAGGCCCTCTTGTGTGAGACACAGAAATCCCAGGATGAGTAGATAGCCCATGAACAGAATGGGTCAGCTGACATCAGCCAGAGAGAGAAAAACACCATGAGCCAGCAAGTCGGGATGTCGGGCAAAGAGAGGAGGGAATATGGCACCTAGAAGTAGGTGACCATGTAATTTATCCTCCGAATCATGATGCTCTTAAGATTGGCAGGGGAACGGTCCTTAATCATCTCTGGACAGGGTGTGTAAACCAGGACTATCTGACAAATCAGCATGTAAGGTCAACCTACACAGAAAAGAATGAGAGAGGGGGGAAGGAGAATGGGGAAGGGAAGGGGAGAGCAGAGGAGAGAGAGAGAGAGGGAGAGGGAGAATGGGAATGAAGGAGAAGCTATTAAGAGTCAAAGAGAGACGCCCTGTGTGGGCACGTCTGGGTGGCACTCTGCTAAGTTGTTTACGAAGTGTTATCTTAACCTCTTTCCCAGACAAGCAAATTAGCATGTTAGAGAAGGATATAATGATATAAGCCTCCACTTGCAACAGAGATTCAGAGCTCCCAAACAAACACAATTTCTTATGAATATCAAACAAAAGGGAAATGGAAAATCAAGAAGAGCAAAATACATTTCTCATCCAGCACTTGCTCAGTTCCCTTCAACACCTGCCTGATTTCTGTGGGATCCTCGGCCCAAGGGCCAGTGTTGTTTACAGGGCTTTTAACAGCCTGGAGAACACATCACGAGGCAATTACAGTCTCAGAGAAAGCCGTTGAGAATAAGAAGGAAAACATGAAATCAGCAAGTGCCCATGCAGTAACTCCGTTTGGGAGGGGTGTTACCATCTCTGGACTGTGCCAGAGTGATTCTCCGTTGCTTCTCCTGAATCAGACACAGCTAAGTGGGGGGTGTCGGCGTTTCAGACGTGTTCTTATGGAAGGACAAGTGCTTGGCTAGCTGAGCACAGGGAGGCTGGTGAAAGAAGAAGGAGCTGGGAGTAGAAGAACCCTTCAAAGCACAAAGACCCGCTAGGGAAGGAGGATGCAGGAAGGAGTCGGAGCAGAGGGTAGAGGGGTGCAGGAAGGAGTCGGAGCAGAGGGTAGAGGGGCCCAAGAGTCTCAGGCAGGAAAGCTGGGTCTGGACCTGTATGCAGCTGGAAACAGAGTCCACAAACGGGCCTTGAAGAGCAAGGCTGTTCCTGGACGTCTAGACCAAACTGTTCTCTATTTTATGCTCTCCCAGGCCCTCCTTCTTCCTGTCAGAGCACTTGCCTCTTGTAAAGGTTCATTCATTAGTGTGAGTCAATGTTAAGCTTATTCTGTTTTGAGTATGATGATAACCCCAGGCCATACCCAGCATGGTGCCAGGTACATGGGGAACTCCACAAATATTTGTGGAATGGACCATGACATTATTCAGGATGCTGAATTAATGATCTCACCCATAGCTGGGGCTCCAACCCCCACGCAGAGGCTGACAATACTCAAATGTCCATCTCCATCCCTGTTCTCTCTTCCAGAATTATGTATCAAGAAGTCTACTCCATGTTTTCAAGTGAAAATGTTAGAGCATCTCCACTGTACTTGACAGGTCCAAAACTGAGCTTGTGAACTACCCCCTCTGCAACTGGTTTTTCCTCAAATATTCTTCATCTTAGGGAGTGAGACCCTGTTTGACTGACCAGGCCTGCCCAGTTCTTGACACCTCCCTCCTC
The DNA here is from genome assembly GCF_964662115.1 of Mustela nivalis. NCBI lineage: Eukaryota > Metazoa > Chordata > Mammalia > Carnivora > Mustelidae > Mustela > Mustela nivalis. Next base: position 148,029,135 of record NC_139023.1, on the reverse strand, counting down.
TTCATTCCTGCATCTCCAGTCCATCAGCAAAACCTTTCATTTACACCTCCCAAATTCTCTGGATTATAATCATTCTGTCCATAGATCATGATGGTTAGGAGAACAGGCTCTGAAGGTGGGGTGACTGGGTTTGAATATAGCTTCCACTACGTACTAGCAATTTGATGAACTACTTGGCACCTTGTTTCCTTAAATACAAGCTGGAGATAATTTAGTATGTGCTTCCTAGAGTTCTTTTGAGAAGTCACTGACATAGTACATGTGATGTGCTTTCAAAAGTTCTAGCTGCTATCACTACTACCATTCATCATCACCACCACCACCATCATCATCATTATCATTACCACCACCATCATCATCATCAGTCCTCTCTGTCACCACCACCCTCACCATTGATACCATCACCACCATCATCATCAATCCTCCCTGTCACCACCACCCTCACCATCAATACCATCATCACTGTCATCATCAATCCTCACTGTCATCACCACCATCACCATCAATGCCATCACCACCATCATCATCAGTCCTCACCATCACCACCATCATCACCATCAATATCATCATCACTATCATCATTATTACTATCAACACTACCGTCACCACCACCACTGTCATCATCAATCCTATCATCTCCATTATCATTACCACCACCCTCCTCACCACCAATCTCAGCACCAATACTATTACAAACATCACCACCACTACCAACACTATCATCACCATCACCACCACCATCATCGTCATCATTACCACCACCGTCATCATCAATCCTCACCATCACCACCACCCTCACCATTGATACCATCACCACTATCATCATCAATCCTCACTGTCACCACCACCATCATCATCACTATCAACACTACCATCACCGCCATCACTGTCATCATCAATCCTATCATCTCCATTATCATTGTCACCACCATTATCATCAATCCTCACCCTCACCACCACTCTCAGCACTAATACTATCACAAACATCACAACCACTATCAACACTACCTTCATCACCACCACCATCATCATTGTCATTACCACCACCATCATCATCAGTCCTCACCATCACCACCACCCTCACCATTGATACCATCACCACCACCATCATAAATCCTCACTGTCACCAGCACCATCAATATCACTGTCACCGTCATCACCATCAACGCATCATCGCTAAGATCATCATTATCATTACCTTCATGTCTAAGTTACCATCATCTCTTATCTGGATCACCACAACAGCTACCTAACATCTCTCCACAATCATTCTAGCCTTCTTCTAAACTATTTTCCACTCTGTATCTCAAGTGATCTTTTAAAAATGCAGTCTCATGTCACTCATATGTTTAAACTATGTCACTGGCTTCCCACAAAAGATGGGATAAAACCAAAAATTTTTAGCTTAGTTTAAATAGCCAACTTTGGCATCTCTTGGTTATCTACCTATATATTCCTTTGCTGTTCCCTCTGCCGCTAACACTGTTCCTCTTGCCTTCTCTTCTTTCCTTCCCTTTATGATCAAAACCTCTCTGAAGTGTTGGTTATACTCTCCATCTCCACTGTCCAACCAACTTTACAATGGCTTCTGTCCCCCTCCCCCATCTTTTCACTGAAATTGTTCAGCAAAAGATCATGGCACCTATTACTGAAGCCAATGAACCTATTTTTAGCCTTATCTCACTTGACCTTTCTGAGTGTCTGACACTACTAACCACCCTTACCTCAAAATTTCCTCTGCCGTTGTGTCCGCTGCCTATTCTCTTGGTTCTTTTCATCTTTCCCTGGATAATTCTTCTTTTTCTTTCATCTGCCCCTTTTTCTCTATCATCCTTTTAGAAGATGCTTTCCCAGGGTTTCCAAACAGCAACTCCTTTTCATTTGCTCTATTCATGCTTCTATGGGTGATCCCATCCATTCACATGGTATCCATTGTATAATGGCTCCAAATCCTTCTCACTGGGTCCTTCCTCCCTTCTGAGCTCCAGGCTTATGCGCCTCCAAGGTGGTGTTTCACAAACACTTCAAACACAACACTTGTAAAGCTGAAATCTCACAACGCCCTTCCTGTCTCTGTTGGTATCTCAGTGAGTGGCCCCAATACCCAGTCAGTTACCCCAGCAAAAGCTTGAGTCATTCTTGTCTCCTTCCTTTCTCTCCCTCCCTACCTCCAGTTAATCATCAAATTCTCTTAACTCTGCCTCCTTAGATGCACTCAGATGTGTTGACTTGTCTTTGTTCCAATGCCACTCCCTTAGTTCAGGCCCTCATCATTTCCCGCCTGCACTATGGCCACAGCTCCCTAATCCATCTCCTGTCTCCAGCCTTTCCTCTCTCCTGCCCTTTCTGTACAGCTATCAGAGTTTAGGGAAAACAGAGTCTTGAATGATTTTCCAGAGGACTAGTGGTCCACCTTTCAAAAGAAGGGTTTCTTAGGCAAATAAGAAACGGCTTAGTTCTGAAAACACCCCCTTTGTAGCCCTTTCTTAGTGATCCCCCACACATATCAGCATATTTAAGGCTCTGAGAAGTCTTGTCATAAAGGATCTGTATGGAATTGTTTAAGCACGTATTTCCCAAACTCCTTGACCCTAAAACCCATTCTTCTGGACATGCTTCTTAATATCTTGCAGAACATTATATACTGTTTGAAAACTCCAGTCTGATCATCTTACTGCTCTATTTGAAAATAGGACAGATATGTGGTTAAACACTAATGGAAGACAATTTGAACTTTATTCTATGAGCAATGAAAAATCCTTGGAGATTCCTAAGTGGGGAAATGACCCAGCATTCAGGCAATCAATAGATTTCAATGATCCAGCTCCTATGATCAGCTAGATGCTTCTCACCTCTAACCCTTACAACATGGCTACGGGTGGGCATAATCCCCAAGTGAGGGGCCTGAAGCCAGGTTGGTCAAATATTGGTCTTACAGTCATGTAGCCAATGAGGGTGGAGCAATATCCAGCTCAAGGTCTAGGTGACTCTAGAGCCATGGCTGTTTGCCTGCAGGACAGATAGGAAGTAGGAAAGTCTAAGGCTTGGACATAAATTCTTAGAAGGCTATCATTTCTTTTTTTGTTCTTCTTCACCTTTGTTCTCATGCCCAGATAATGCCTTGAGTATAGCCATTCTTCCTAAGCTTGGGTCTCATTGCCTTTTCTGGAGGCCCACTGTATTTTTTCCCCCTTATGCATTGAGCAAGTCATCAGTTCCAGAAAAGCCTCTCTCCTGCTTAAAAACTATGTCTTTCCCAAGTGCCTGTCCAGGGCCAAATTTCTTAACTTAATCTTCTAGGCCTTCTCTTATCTGCCCTCAACGTTCCCTTCTGACCTTGACTTTGAGGCTTCTCTAAATATTACTCATATTACCCCACCTGAACTACTCAGCATTTAAGCAGCCTCCCTTCTTTTGTTCCTGCTGTTCCCCCCTCTTGTAAAGGACCTATCCTTTAGGGTCCCTTCACACTGTAATTCCGTTGAACAACTCTTGATCTGGACCAATCGCATGCTCACAGGTTTTTAGCAGAAAAGGTCAGGGAGGTGCCGCCAAATTTGGAAAGCAGGTTAACTTCTGAAAATGAAACTAGTAAAACCCACAGTGGATGGCATCAGCTATCTGTGAAGATGATACACTCGAAGTCAGTCTCAAGAAGAAGAAGAGAGCTAAGAAGATATGAAAACACCTCCCTGGAAGGGAGGAAGAAGGTGTCCAGAGCTCACCCTCAGGGCACAACTCTACCTACACATCTAGAACCATAAGATACGCAAATAAGACCCTTATCAAATCAGTGACAGGAAACAGAGGGAGTAACCAAACCATGATCAACTGTGATGACCGGCCAAGGCGGTGACATAACCAACAACATTCTGCTCTGGTGTACTGAATGAAGCCCAGCATGCACTCTAATAGATGGAAGACGGCTAAGGAGACAAATGGACAGGTGGAGAGGCTGCTGCCAGCACCAACTAGAAGAGACACTCACTCAGTTTGAGGAATACTGACTTTTGGGACAGGGGAAGGATCGGTGATGAAGGGATTGGAAATGGTTCATCCAGCTTTCTCAAATGTGGTGAGTTTTCCCAAAAGTCCCCTCCTTCTTTGTCCAAATGAAAAAGCCACCCTTTGAAAACCAGTTTGGGTTTCTTGGACATCATCAGAAAGGGATACTCTGGGCAGTGGAAAAGGATATCCTCATTGTATCTATCTCATGGGGCTGTTGGGAGGAGTCAAGGAGGTAATGTGTGCTGAGGGATGGATCTAGGCTATACAGGGTAATTGTTCAATAAGTGTTTAAAATCAATCAGTATAGCAGTGCCTGGGCAGCTCAGTCGGTTAAGCGTCTGCCTTCAGCTCAGGTCATGATCTCAGGGTCCTGGGATTGAGCCCCATGTTGGATTCCCTGCTCTACAGGGAGTCTGCTTGTCTTTCTCCCTCTGTTCCTCCCTCTCACTCATGCTCTCTCTCTCTCAAATAAATAATAATAAAAATAATCAGTGTATTGTAACTCTGCTTTTAATGACAAGCTCTTACACAACTGCTTAAAGTGAACTGGCTTCCTGGTGTCTGGGTGCTGGGATGATACTGACCACCCAAACCTACAAAACAGATTCCATAGCCTTGGACGAGAAAAAGGCAATGGAAGTATTGCCTCATAAAGGACTTGGCGATCATGCACCTGGTCTAGGGCATCTCTAGTTCATTATCATCTTCCCACCTCCTTTCTCTAAGTACCAAGCACATGTCTTACAGCATTTTTTGCGCTGTTTTCCATGCAATGACTTGTATTTATCTCGAATCCCAATTCTATCAGAGCATATACTCCTTGAGGGTGAAGGCTCTTTCATCCCTCATGGAGCTCCAAAGGCCATAAATCTTTAATGAGATTAAATGAATTGAATCCAAGACAAAGCAAATGATCTGGGGTTCACATGAAGCCCCTAAAATCTGTCCATCCCCCCACCCTCTAGGAGGTTGGTTGCAGAGCCCTGGAGAGGAGGCCTGGCCCAGGAGGCTGAGAACACCTTCCCAGGAGTCCCCAGCCCAGGGAGCGGCTACAGGAGAACCTGGTGGGCTGAAGGAGGGCTGCTCAGCTGCCCAGGAAGGAGAGGGAGAGACAAACACATGAAGAGAGCAGGTCCTGCCTGCCACACTCACCTGGATCTCTGTCTGCACAGTGCATTTAACCAGTTTAAAGTTCTTCCCAGGGTTGAAGCTGTTGCTGTAGAAGCAGACCTTGAGGATCCGCACGTCTTCCTTTTCCACATCTACCGGCACCACCACCATGGGCTCTGGGGGGCCTTCAGGCCGACGTAACGTGCCCACCTTCACTCGGCTCAGGGGCTCGGACACCCCAGACATCCTCTCGGGCGGCAGCTAGGACCGGCACATCGCAGTCCTGTGGAGACAGCAGAGAGATAGCCCAGAAATGAGTCCGAGGAGGCCCACATGCCTCGTGCCCCAGGGACGGCTCCCACTGAGCTCCAGGACCTAGCAAACCACATATCCCCCCATTCTCAAAAACTCCCCTTCAAGGCATCCAGCTTTATGGACTGGGAGAAGCAGAAACACAAAGGAGCAGTTCGTATAAACATCCGGGTCTGAAACCCGGCCCTCGAGCTCCCAGGCTGTGAGCTTTCTCTTCTAGAAGCCCCCTCTCTCCATCACATTTCTCCTCCCACACTGGGCTCCGAGGCAAGAGGCCCACACTTTGCAAAGGCAGCTGTGAGAGGGGGCGGCCGCAGCATGGTTCCAAGGCACAGCTGAGCAGAAAAAGCGAAGAGTTAGACACTAGAAAATAGCAGGAGAGAAACAGGGACAAGGGAAGAAGCAGAAGGGGAGAATGGGTGGCCTGGAGGGAGCTGGAACAGACAAGGCAGGAAAGGGCCCAGCTGGGGGGCCAGTCCATCAGCTGATGGCTTTGTCTGCCCCCACCTGCCGCTGCCAGCCCTAACTTTTGGGTAGGAGGCCTCAGTCACACAGGAACTCATCATATGGCACATTGTTCATGGTGCACAGGAGAATTCGAGAAGAACAGCACTCTCACAGACCAGTTGGGAGGTCTTTCTGCCAGGTGGGAGAGGGCTGGGCTGGGCCCCTAGAACACCCAGCCCAGTTTGGATGACAGTTTGATCGACACTCACATAGACTCTAAGAATCCCAGGAGACTTCAGTTCTCCTTGAGTCTCCACAAATTGGGTCCCGTCTTCTTGATCCAACACAACCCCATTTACTTCCCACTGGTCTGAAGCAGGAGCACCCCAAGGAAACAGCAGGAAGTTTTATCTGATGACTTGTGGTGTCAACCTTGGCTCCACTAGAACCCCCTGGGAAGCTTTTAAGAAAGCATAAATCTAGGCCCTGTGCCAAGAGATGGCCTCTGACTTGGCCTATGGGGAGGCTTGGTATTGGTATTTTTAAGTTTCCAAGGATTTTTCTAACATACAGCCATGGCCTGGGGGCCACCTTTCTAGGCTAACCTTATCTCTCATTCTGAGTCCATTCTTACCGGAAAATGATCTCCTTTCTAACAAGAGACTCAGATTCTAGGGGCCACTGTTAGACTAGGAGTTGGGAGCAAAAAGGATGGAACTGGCTATTGTAGAGGCAAATATTTTAGAAGTGGAACCAAAGTTACGTTTATCCATTCACACTGTGCTGGACACTAGAAGGGAAGATGGAGACAGTCATTGGCCTAAAGGAGCTGTTCCTTTTCTAGAAGCAGTATGTATTAAGAGGGCAAGAAGGAAATGCTGTGAGGTCCAGGGAAGGAGCAAGCCCCTTCCATCAGGGGCAGGCAGACAAGGGGCACAGCACCAGTCCGAGTCCAGAATTTGGGACAAGACAGATGGAGAAAAGAATATCTAGCTTGCTTTAGTTTAGAGGCTAATATGTATATTCTAGAAGCATCCATGCCATTTTCCCATAAATATCACCTGAACATGTCCTGTGCGCCAATACTCTGCTATGTGCTGAGCGCTTACCTCAGTTTCCCCACACCTTCAAAAAGGAGTCTAGAAAAAAGAGCTTGAGAAGCAAGCCCAGGAAGCCCACTGAGGGAGGGGGAGATGGGTGATGGGGAAGGGAAGACAGCCTAAGGAGGGGTATCAATAGACTTATTGCTTGGGCAGCTATAGGGCCATCCTGCTGGGAACTCTGGGAATCAGGATGTGCTGCGTGCCAGGGTATTTACACAGCCCCTCTTACAGCCACCATTCCCAGCACTACCAGCCAGTTCCGCACAAAGGCAGACTGGACTCGGGAGCCAGGGAAAGTCCTCAGGCACAAAGATGATGATTCTGGTAGATAGAAATAAGCAGGAGAATATTGGAATGTTAAGGCCCCAAGGGTAATGGATGGGACAATGACAGATCTGCTATAGGATATGAATGAAGATGAGGGTAGGGTGTCTTCCTCCTAAATAGTATACACTCCGGTTGTAGAGATAGGCATGCACACACACACACACACACACACACACTCGTGTGTGTATGTGGGCATTGCACCAGTCATACACATAAATTGGTCCCAGATTTAGGAATTGCTGTGTCTATTGAGCCAAGGGTCCATGACCCCTGGGGATATGTTGGTATAAACTAGTTTTCAGGCAGGGGATTCATGAAACAGTTTTATAAACAGGTGTTGGGGTAGGAAGGAAATGGAGTAGCACATGGCATCTGTCCCCATATATCAGATGGAAGTCACAGGGCCCATCATTCCAAAGGCATGTAGAAACCAGGGGCACAATCGGTGTTGTCATGCTGACCAGCGGGGGTGTGGACTCAGAGCTGGGAAGAAGAGCTATGCCCACATCTATAGGTTACATCACATGGCTCCTGGGCGTCCATGATGAAGGGGATGGGGTGACATGCTGCCCACCCAGACTGCGTTCTCATCCGAAGGGTGCTGGAGCCAGTGAGCACACACGGCACGCCCCACACACCCTGGGGAAGAGTTCGAAAGAGAAGAGTTAAGTAGAAATGACATGTCAGTAAAAGTTAAAAGATCTGGGGCAACCCAAGAGCCCCCATCTGCCCAAATTCTGTGTGCCATTGGCTGAAGTTAGGAGTGAAGTAGGTAAGCCCTTTCTGGCAGGCAGAGCAAGGGACAGAGATAGAGCAGGTGAGTTAAAAATCTGTGCTGGGGACAGGGACCAGGGCCAAGTCTGGCAGGGGGAAAGGGATTAGGTCCCCATGGTACTTTCAGCAGCTTCAGCTGGTGGCCCCACGAAACGTGGCGCTTTCAGATTTGAGCAGCCAAGAGGATGTAAGCACGTGATGAGGACACGGAGCGAGAGGAACTCTCGTTCATTGTTGGTGCAAACTTTGGAAGACAGTTGGACGGTTTCTTACAAAACGAGACATATTCTTACCATACGATCCAGCAATAGTGCTCCTTCGTATTTACCCAAAGGAGCTGAAAACTTATGTCCACACAAAAACCTACACATGGATGTTTATAGCAGCTTTATTCATAACACCAAAACTTAGAAGCAACCAAGATGTCCTTCAGTAGGTGAATGGGTAAATAATCTGTGGTACATCCAGACGACGGAATATTATTCAGTGCTAAAAAGATATGCTCTATCAAGCCACGAAAAGACGGGGAGGAAACTTAAATGCATCTAACTGAAAGAAGCCAATCTGAAAAGGCAACACACGATATGGTTCCAACTACATGACATTCCGGAAAAACTACAGAGACCGTAGAAATATCAGTGGTTTCCAAGCACTGGGGGGGGGGGGGGAGAAGTGACAAATAGGCAGAGCACAGAGGACTTTTAGGGCACTGTAATTGTTCCCTATATAATATTATACTGATGGATACCTGTCATTACACATTTGTCTAAATTCATGGAGGGTATAACATCAAGACTGAACACTAACGTTAACTATGGATTCTGGGTGATAGCGATGTGAAATGTAGGTTCACAGTAAATATACCACTCTGATGGGGGGAGGTGTCCCAGTGTGGGGGGGCATGCATGTGGGCAGGTGGGAGTATATGGGAAAGCTCCAGACTTTCCTCTGGATTTTGCTGTGAACAGAACACTGAGCCAAAAAATAAAGTCTATTAAGAAAAAAAAATAACATAATAAAAAATAATAATTAAAAAAAAAGAAAAAAATGTAATGAGAGAAACCACAGTGGGATCATCGATTCCCTCTCCGGCCCACTCAGGAACTCAGGAGCCAGCACCCACCTCTACCCTGGGCAAATAAAGCATTCATAATCTACGTCGGGTGGAGAACAGCCCAGCCAAACTGATGCATTGGCCATTGTCAACATGCCTGGCAGACGCTGGTTTCTTATCTTCATCAGTTTTTCCAGGCCCTTGGTTCGGGGGCCATTATTCCTAGTGGTCAACATGACCAACTCCAGTTGAAATATTTTTGCAAAACCATTTTGCTCACTCAGGATCTACTTTTTTTTTTCTTTTTTATTTTTTTTAAAGATTTTATTTATTTATTTATTTGACAGAAAGAAATCACAAGTAGACGGAGAGGCAGAGAGAGAGAGAGAGAGGGAAGCAGGCTTCCCCGCTGAGCAGAGAGCCCAATGCGGGACTCGATCCCAGGACCCTGAGATCATGACCTGAGCCGAAGGCAGCGGCTTAACCCACTGAGCCACCCAGGCGCCCTTTTTTTTCTTTTTTTCTTTTTTAAAGATTTATTTATTTCCTTTAGAGAGAGAGAGAAAAAGTGCATGTGTGGGGGTGGGGGGGAGCAGAAAGAGAGAGAGACTCTTAAGCAGGTTCCATGCTGAGTGTGGAGCCCAATAGAAGGCTCGATCTCATGACCCTGAGATGACAACATGAGTCAAAGCCAATAGTTGGTTGCTTAATGAACTGCACCACCCAGGCACCCCAGCTAGACTTCCACCTTCAGCCTGAGGTAAGACCTGTAGATCTGTCTTTAATCCTTTGCAGCAGTAACCTCTGGCTATTTATTCCAAAAACGTAAGTGCTTTGTACCACCATCCTTGGAGATGGGCAGGGATGAGTATGCCCATTATACAGATGAGAAAACAAGGTTTAAGCCATCTGGTCAAGGATTCCTGCTTGTCGAGTAGTCAGCTTGGATCCCAGAGCAGATCTGAATCCAAGTGCCAAGTTTTTCCCACTTTCCCATCTGCCTTCAAAGAAGGTGGTATCTCTTGATACTACTGACATAGACTCCGCGGAAGGAGGAAAATGTCAACTTGGCATTGACTATCCCCAGTCTGTGAAGAATCCTAAGGTCTTCTGGTTTAGGGAGTGTGACTTTCCCCATGCTAAGACTTGGTCATGGGAGGGAGGGTGCTGGTGGGGAGGGATTCATGTGTTTGATTAAAAGATGAGGGCCCCCCAAAGACAAGGGCCCAGAAAGGTAGGCCGTTGGATACATAGCAATTTCCTCAAGGGCACTCCCGAACTCCCACCTGGTCTGCCATGGACTGCCAAGGGATTCCCCTCCCCCCAACTCTCTGGAGCAGAGTAACTGAAAGGTGTGATGTAAGGACTACACAGCCCTTGACCTCACTCACAGGCTTCTCTCACTGTCCCTCTGCCAGCTCATTTTCTGACTAGCTCTAAAACCTTAGGCCAGTTACTTAACCTCCCTTGGCCTCATCTGCCTCACCTATAAAATAGGGGTAATGATACCTGCCCTGTTTTCCTTATAGAAGGTTTGGGAGGACGAAGGGCAAAAATGCAAGTGAAAATTCATTGTAAGCAATAAAGCTGAACACCAACAAAAGGCTTTATCATCATGGTTAGCACTTGCTTATTTTCCAAAATCTTGTCTGACCATCTATAGTCCCCATATCTTGTGCCCCCTGCCGGTGGCCCTCTGGAGGAGGGGGTGGGGCAGGGGAAGGTCGGATTTGCAGCATTTGCCAATTTTTGTGGTGTAAATGTTCCCACTATGGCTGATTTCAAACTGCCAACACCCATCACTGAACACAAAGACAGGCCGATAGGGGAACAATCTGCTGCCTCTAGCTCCTCTTTCTGACAACAGAACTTGTCTGTTTCTCCATATTTTGCTGGATGACTTGATTTTCTCATCACTGGCTTGTCTCTGTATTTTGATGATCCCTAAATCTTCTGACTCTCAACCTGTGAGTCAAGTGTACTGCCCCTTTTTCCAGTCAAGACCATGACCCCTAGCCCAGGGATCCCTCCCTACATCCCAGCATGCACCAGCCCCTTCGAACAGTGTCAGAGGAGAGAAGGTCTCACAGCGCCAGTGGAAATCCTGGCCCTGAGCCATCGTGGGCTCCAGCTTGCTTCCCAATCCAGGTCTGCCCAAGTCCAAATCAAAGAACAACAAACACAAGGAAATGGGCTTAAATTAAAACAGGAAGAGTTTTGATTGGCTATAAGAATGTCTCAGCCAAAACCTGGAAAGGGTAATAAGGGAGGTTGTACAATCTCGGAGTCCCTGAGGTCTTCAGGAAGAAAATAAATGACACTCTTCCCGAATGGCAAGATGTTCACCTGCCGAAAGGAGGGGGCCCTAAAACAGAATTAAGGCCCATTCGGATCCTCTGGGTTACCACTGGGCCTAGGGCTGGGTTCCCGGCAGAGGAAGATTACAGGGTCACGGGCGTCGACATCACAGAAAAGTACAATCTTGCACTTGAAGACAATGTCGGGTAATGTTATGTCTTAACGGAACACATCCTTTGTGTCAGGAATTTGCGTAAGCAATTGCCAAAGACGAGGCAGCTGGTGATGTGTCCTGCCACCATGCTTAGGGGCTCGTGCCGAGTTCTGCCATCAACCGGCTCTGAGGCCTGGAGACCTCGGGCCAGGCGGGTCAGAGCTCCCCAACAGCGGCTGGTATGTGCATGATGGCGTCTGATATTTTCCAGTGACTGCGGCAAAATGGGAAAAATACGGACGCTACAGGGAATTTGTCATTAATCTCAATGTATTCTTTTTGAAGGGCAGGCTTTTACTCTAACATTATGTCTTTCGACCTTGGTTGGTTTTCCAGCACTCATTTGTTTATCAAGCGACAATGACTGTCTTTGGCAAATGACCTTGAAGCTGGGCCTCTGGGAGAGTCAGATGTGGAAGCGGAGGTGGGCATCCTGGGCATAAAACACACTGTCTCGAGGGCTGAAAGTTCCACCCATGATCTGAGGGAGCCTGGGGAGGGACCATTACTCAGAGAGGTGGCACTGTCAGGGAGAAGGTGTGCTCACCTGAGTGACGAGGTCAGTCACCTGACTCATCAAACCCAGGTTTCAAACTCGTGTCCTCGGGCTGCCCTGTCACGTAAGTCTGGGGCCTTCCCCACCGTGCGCTTCAGGGTCAGGCAACGTGGTGGCCTTCAAGCCTCGGCCGCTGACTGTTCGTGTGACCTGGACAAGTTCACCGTGCTAAGCTTCAGGTTCCTCTCTCAGGAGACTGGGGCTAATATTATCTAGCCTGCAGATTTTTCTGGAGAATCAGAGATTACTTCTGTACACTCCCTGGCACATGTATTTTTTAAGTGCCTGTGACTTGGCAGAAGAAAGAACCAGGAACTCCCTACCAGTCCCTACTTGCCAAACATTAGACCGTCCCCTCTTCTCTGATGCCACCTTTGGGCCCACACCCACCTTCCTCCACCCGCCTGCCCACCGGGAAAGCTCAGCCCTATCTCCCACTCTGGACACACACAGACACAGGGCCATCATCTGTCCTGAGAATGTCACAGAAGCGTGGAAGGAAGCCTCACGCGAGACAGCCACAATATAAGCCCTTTGGATCTAGCAGAAGCCGGCATGTCACGAGACACGCGCTTTATTTCCACTCTGTCTCTGACTCACTTCCTCTTGCCGTTTCCACACCAACGAAATGGGGAACACATGCCTTTCCTCTGCAAAGGCCTGCTGGGAGCAGCCACTTAACTAATTGGCAGTGACTGCCATCTCAGGGAGCCAGGCCCGTGTTTCTGGGCGAGCTGTGCCCTGCTGGGGTCACGCGGTGTACCCCACCCCCCAGCCCAAGCCTTCTCAGCCCCAGTTCCCATAGGGCCAGCATGGTGCCCGCTCCAGGCCCCCCAGTCCATCACTGGGTTAATCCCTCCCCATTACCTCTGGAAGGAAGGAACCAGAAAGGTGGTGATTATCCCCCAGCCAGAATTCAATGTAATTCAAAAAGCATTTATTGAGGCTCTAGCACATTTTCAGCTCGCCACGCCCACACACATCACCCACTCAGGATCATTCTTTTGCCAGCACCTACCAACCCGGAGGCCGGCTGACATGGGGCTGGCTGGCGGTGGGGGGGGGGGGGAGCAACGGAGATGTGTGAGCCCGTCCTTCCTTGTTCCTCTTCTCGCTAGTTCAAGGACTTTGATTACTAGAGCTAGGCAGACTTCCTGCGTGCCCTCTGGGCTGCACTGTTCCCCCAACCCTTGAGCAAACCCCTGGAACCTTGCTCCCCATTTGCCAGTTCATGAGTGATTTCTGCTAACCTGCTTTTGCCCCTCCTTCCTCCCTCCTTTCCCAGCTCTCCTTCCTTCCTCCTCCCCTCCCCTGTTCTTCCCTTCTTCTCCTTCCCGCGCCCCTGCCTTTCTGACTTCTTCTGTTTCAGGAGGCTTGCCAGACTCCAGAGGTAGGCAGCTAAACAGAAGAGGGAAGAGGGTCCCTGTCCAGCAGAGACTCATAATTCAGTCAAGAAGAAGAAGATGAGGGGCACCTGGGTGGCTCAGTTGGTTGAGCATCTGTTTTTGGCTTGGGTCATGGTCTCTAGGGTCCTGGGATCAAGCCCCACATCAGGCTCCCAGCTCGGCAGGGAGTCTGTTTCTGCCTCTTCCTCTGCCTCTCCCCCTGCTTGTGCTCTCTCTCTCTCTCTCTCTCTCAAATGGATGAATAAAATCTTAAAAAAAAAAAGAGAGGAAAAAGATGAACGTAATCTAGCCACAGCATGAGATGAGATCTAACAGGGGTCCACGCTTGGTGCTTGAGGAGCATGGAAGAGCACTGACGTAGGGGGCCCCAGAATCTCAGGAGAAGGTGACACAGCAAGATCAGAAACCACATGACGTGGCATGAGGCTGGTGAGGAGGGTGGTGAGGGGTGTTGGGCAATGAGAAGACAGTGGCAACACACTAAGGAATTTGAACATCACCCTGTGGGGAAGCAGATTTTCATTTAAAAGATATAATTTGGGGCACCTGGGTGGTTCAGTGGTTGGGCATCTGCCTTCGGCTCAGGTCATGATCCCAGCGTCCTGGGATCGAGCCCCACATCAGGCTTCTTGCTCAGCATCAAGCCACCTTCTCCCTCTCCCTACCACTCCCCCTGCTTGTGCTTTTTCTCTCTGACAAATAAATAAATAAAATCTTAAAAAAAAAAAAAACAAAAAAAAAACAACGATCTAATTCAGGCTAGAGGACAGGTCGCAGGTGTGAGCTGGGAGGCTCCGGGGCAGTTCTGATGATGCAGTCCCTGGGCCGTGACCCCCAACTGGTGACGCAGGGGAAGGGGGACCCGATTCGCAGGCATTGCTAATGCTGGTGTAAATGCTTCCAAGGCTGATTTCAAGCTGCCGATGTGACTTTGCTGAAAGTGCCTTTGGGGGAGAAAGGGCTGCCATCAGCTTGTGAGAGCTGGTTGGGCAGGGGCTGGGAGGGCACATTTCTGAGGACCTGCCTCCAGCCCGGCTCTGACCTGACCCTCAACCCTCCACATCTGGCCCTGCAGGCTTCCCCCACCCACATCCAGCACTTGAAGATGGCAACATACAAGGTGCCCAGAAGCCTGGAGTTTTAAGATGTGCTTCTCCCTCCAAGGAGCTTCTGTTATTCTCCAATCTCCTAAAGGTTGTAATTTTCAAAACCACATTCTTTGTCATCTCTAACCCCAAACTAAATTCTTTCCCAGCTTCTCCACTTTTGAGTCATGATCTCAACTCGTTCCTTTTCTCCCAGCCTACGACGCCAGCTAATCTCATTTCCCTGGCTGGGTGCATTACAGATTTGGTTGTTGAGCAGGGAAATTTGGTGCCGTGACGAATCGATGCTTCAGTTATAGGCATTTGACTGAGTTCTTCCCCATTTTCTTGAGAGGTTAATGAGGGGGGGCAGATGACAAGCAGCTGAATTCATAAGCGGTTTCTCCATCGACTGCTGATCGAGTGTCTGTATTCACTTGCGGACTGACTGCTATTTTAATTGGCCTTTGTTCACACCTGTTAATTTGGCATTAAAGAGTTTGTGGTTATCAGGTGAGAAGCTCCAAGTGAAGCACAGGATGGGGAGAGACCATGACTACAAATGCTGGCCACAAAAGACTCCTGAAATCTGCAACAGGTTGGTAAGACACGCCAAGTGTAACAAAACACAAGTGGCGAAATGGGATAAACGTGAGGTTCTTTACGTAGATTAAAAAAAAAAAAAACCAAAAAACTTCCCCAATCTGGGGTGAGGAAGATGTGGTTTAGCAATGGCATGGGTTAAACAAAAATGGGGTTTAAGCTGTCTGTGAGCTCATGGTTAGTCACTATGATACATACGGCTGCCAGAAAGATCAATGCAGTTTTGGGGCTACTAGAAAAACCCCTAAAATAGGGACGGTGATTTTCCCCGGGGCTCTGCATAGACATGACCACATCAACAGCACTACTGGCCCAGAGACCCTGAGGTTTGACAGGCTGCCACATTCTAGAAGGAGGACATTCAGAGTCCTGGGAGCCTGGGAATTCTGTCTCATGACACAGGAGGGGCAGGGGAGAGGAGTCCTGGGAAGTGAGGACAGGACTGCTGGTTTCAAATGGTTGTAGGGCTGCCAATGCAAAAGAGGGACCCACTCTTTTATCCAAGTCAAGGATTAAAAAACGTGCAACAGAGAGACAGGAGGGAAAAGGGTCTTTGTGTGTGCAGAGGACATACTTTCCAGGGTATTTGCACTCTTGCTATCTTGTTGACATCTCGCAAGGCAGAAGTCATTCCTATTCTGAGGATGAGGAAAAGCGACTGGGCAGCTTGCCTCGGCTCACCCTTATTGAGTGGCAAAGGCAGGACCAGATCTCAGATTTCTCATTTTAACCCAACAAATGCAAGTTGGCGCTGACAGCTCCAATCCCACCTGGGAGCCCACCACCCCCCCTCAACCCCACTCTGGCGTTGTCTCCTCACATCCAGGGTATTTCTGTGCCAGAGAGGACAGCTCCGATGAACCCTGCTTTTCTGTGTGACCCAAACAGAAACTTACATGTAAGCTTATCACCTTCTAGCCTTCGGCTCAGGTCATGATGTGTAATAATGATGGTGACATCCACTTTTATTTTTAAGTTATCTCTTAGGACCCATTTAATAAACAGGAAAAAAAAAATCGACCATAAACATCGATAATAAACAAAATTGACATTATTTTCCAGTGGGAAAGTACAAAGTCAGTGCTAACAGTTGGCCCCCTCATCTAGTACCACCTTGAAAACAGCTAAAACATCCTTTTGAAAAAGCTTCCCCACCTGCCAATCCCCGATCTTCCCCTCTTCGCAAATCTGGGACACAAATTTGCTTTATGTAAACAGATATCAAAGCCATTAAAACATGACACGGGCCCCCACATGCACCCTGCAGCCATCAGCTTTCGTTTTAATGCGGATTGGATGAAACGGCAATTTAGACGCCCCGTCAAGCAAACAGGATGCCGCCTGTGTGTGAGGCTCTAGGAAATTAAAAATAGATGGAAAAATCCTCAGCAGTGAAAAACGCTAATGACAACAACTTTGAGGCACCACTACAAATTGTCTATATAAGCCAAGAAGCCAAGAGAAAAAGAATAAAATCTTATGCTTACGGCCTTGAAAGGAAACCGGGACAATTGCCAGGTGATTCAGAACTGGCTTTCTAAAGGCAAGCTGGTTAAAATATAAAGCAAGTCCCATGTACGGACCTGGTCCCCCAACTTGGGGAAACACACCCCATACCCCCAACGGGGGAAAGCATGGATCATGTGCACAAAGATGTTCACACCTGTACTATTTATAGCAGGGAGATCCTAAAATCAGAACAAAATCATCAGAGCGCTGCCTGGGGGGTGCGGGGATTCCAGGCACTATCGATAATGATAAACTCGATTAAAATATGAGCACTGGTTACATGAAAACGTTTGTATAAAGATGCGAAGTGACAAGGAACGAAGTTCACATCCTGATTACAACGACATAAAAACGCATCTACATTTAGAATGACATACAGATAAAGGATCCTAAGTTCTTTGACCTTTCAATTGGTTAACTATATGAAAAAAATCAGTGACTTCCACAGGAGAGGGGCCAGCCCTCTCTCCGTTGTCCACCTCAACCTGCCTTTGTGACACAACCCTCCTTTCTGGGCTCTGCATGTAGCCCCGAAGGAGGGGCCACTCCCTGGCCTCAAAAGCAAGACTAGAGAGAGCAAACAGGCCCTGGAAATCCAGATTTCTGGATCTTCTCTATACTCAGGATCAGGGGTGAATAGGGAGGAGAGGTAGCCCAGTATAATCTGCAGAGAGCCCCGGGACTAGACAGTTCTCTGTGACTGCAGACAGTCCTCTGAGAAAGCAGAGCGTGGGCAGCACGGCAGGGAGCCCCATGCCCCTGGGACCCTGACTGCGTGTCCTCTTCCTTCTTCCACCGCTGCATGCACACCAAGGGGCTCACTTCCTAGAACTAATAGCATTTCCTTAGGTTGACCCTAGGCCCACACCTCACATGCACAGTGAGCCCATTCGGTGCTCATAACACACTGTTATACACTCATAACATACTGTGTCATCTATCCCACGGATGAGGGAGGTGAGGCTGAGCTGAGTGACTTCCGGAAGGCCACAGAGCAAGTAGAGAGCAGAGCTGGGGCTCTTTACCCCCACACCCTGCAGGGATGCAGGGCCCTGGGCTGCCCGTGAAGGCAGCCGTGCTCGGCCCACAAACACCTCCTGGTACTGTCCTTTGGGTTCTAGATCCTAATCGTGACAAGGCCAGACCGCTGGACCTACAATACCAATACGGTCTCAGACAGCACCTGGTCCCACAGCTGCGTCACCCTGGCTCTGTGCACACGTGTCAGTATACATACTGTACACTGACAGACTCTCTCCTTGACCACATTTCAGCCGGCTTCCTTTGAGCCCTCTGCTCGACCAGCCCCGAGCTTCGGCTTCCGGCTCTGTCCTCATGGAGTCGGTCTTCAGCAAGACTCCTGCTAGGTGGCCTTAACCAGAATTCCCCACCTTCCGCAGCTGATTTTTCTTGATATCTGGTTCAATTTCCCACCGCCCCCCTTCCATTTACATTGCCTAGGTAATATCAGATTGCCCTGGCCCGCCTTCAGCAGCAATCCTATTACGTCCCTTCAGAAAAGAATTACCCTACACTCTTAGCAATTTTTCCATCCACGGATTCCCTACCCTGCTTCTTAGCTATCAATCCCCACTCTTCCTCGTTTTATTTTCATGACTTTCCCCTCCAGCAAAACCCCATTGCTCTATCCTCCTAAATAAAGTCCTCTTTACCATCTTTAATAAGGATCTGAATAATTTTTTGGTAACAATGTAGACATAAACAGATGGACACATTGCAAGGCTCCATCCCTAGTGAGTGGAGACCTCTGGGGCTGGATCCAGCCACGTGTACATTTTACTGGCATCCCAGGTGACTCTGATACTCACCCACAGGCAGCAGAGGTGCAGGTGGGGCAGCGGCTTTGGCCCTTGTCTCGGAAGGGAGAGCTGAGTTTCAAAGAGGCTGACACATGAGGACTCTTGGCTGGGACCGTGGTCTCCTGATTCCCTGTCTGGAGGCCTCTCATTACCAGGCCAGGTCCTATCGTTAGAACTCGTTCTCAAACATGCGAACTTCCTGGGTGTCTCTGAGCCTTTACTTCAGAGCACAGGAGCGGTTTCTGTTTCAGTCTCTTGTTGCCCAAGCCCATTATTGGGAAATGGACAGAAAGAGAAGAAATAGGTGGTTTTGGTTATTCAGAGCTCAGAAAATTTGAGGGAACCCTGGTCTTTTAAAACTCCAGTCATAGTTGGGAATGCCGAGTGCGGCGGTGAGAAAAACCCCCAGCCTAGAGTCATCTTCCCAAACACTACTCCAACTGGGGGAGGATCTTTTTCTTCCCTGATTAGAAGAACAAAATAAAACACAAAGGGAAAAACCCAACCCCAAATTTTCTGAGCCCAAAGGAAGGCAAAATTACCATTACCTTTTTAAAAGGGCTATGGAAGGGAAAGGTCTCATGGATCCCATGTCAGGCATAGAAACTAAGCCAGGTGTCCTGGCTAGGCCAAGAAAGAACTGACCCATAGGGTCTGCTGTGGGACACTGTTTTTGAATACGAGGCTCTGAGAATGGGGGTTTATGGGCTCAGCAATGTGTCATCAAAAAAAAAAAAAAAAATAGAGAGATACCTGCTCAGTTGGTTAAGTGTCTGCTGCCTCGGGTTCGGGTCATGATCCCAGGGTTCTGGGATGGAGCCCCACATGGGGCTCCCAGCTCGGCGGGAGCCCTCCGCCTGCTGCTGCCCCTGCTTGTGCTCCGTCTCTCTCTTTGACAAATAAACAAATCTTTAAAAAGGAAAAAAAAAAAAAAAGGAATAGAAAGAGAAAAGAAATGCAGGGTGTTTCCCCATAGCTCTGTCCTTCTCACGGAGGTACAGAGCTACACTCATTCATTGACTCCTGTCTGCCCGGAAAGGTAACTGATAAGGAGCCCACTTAGGCTTCTGCAATCAAGGTCGTATTAAAAACTCGAAAGACTATACACATACCCGCTATACAAACTTGCTGCCATGGTTGCAAGGAGGTTGTAGGCAGAAAGGGAGACACGGAGAAAATGCACCAGCTGTTCTGGAAAGGTAATTGAGTTTTCCTTTTTAATGGGTTTGGCCTCAATGATGAATAGTTCTTAAAAAATCACTTGGGCTATCTGTATAGCTATACTGGAGCCACGACTGAAAAGAGTGAGGTGCCCACCTCCTACTTCCAGCCCCAGGTGACTTCCCTAGCAGCCCGGTGGGGAGCCCAGGGGCTACAGTCCTGGGCTCTGGTCTGTAAAAATCACAAATCTTCCCCCCCCACCCCCCATGCCAGGGATAAGTCTATGTTTGACCTAACAGTCCTTGGCCCTTTCTGCCTTTAGCTCTTATTTCATTGAGGTTTCCGAAGCACACAGGAAGTCAGAAAAAAGAACAGCAACCTACTTCTCCACAGCTTCACCACAGACTTGAGGCGGGAGAGAGAGAGAGCACAGCAGAACCCAGAAAGTGCTCTGTGGCAGGGGGTGAGAGGAGCCAGCCCTGGGGCCCTTCCCCTCATGGTGGCTGTTCTGTCCACACTGAGGTCTTCAAGAGCCTCCAGTGCTCCCCCACCACCCCTCATTCTATTCTTTCCTTCTGTTGACTGAGACTTTTCTCATCCTTTACATGCACACACAAAAAACAATAATGTTTAAGTCTTTTGAATCACATTCAACTTCAGCGCCAGAATGATCCTTTGATAATGTGGCCAACTCACCTCACCTGTGGGGACCTCAGGCTTCTCATCAGAGAAAGTGAAGAGATTAGGGGACAGGAACATGTTTCCAACAAAGTCTAAAGCATGAATATTTCAAACTGTTAAAAGTGATAGCCCGATTCCTGAGACGGTTTAACTCCTCACTGTCTGGCGGAAAATGCTTCAGTGTTGGCGGAACCCCCAAAATACTTCTCAGGGGCCCTGAACTCCAGGGTAAAGCTGCAGGATCAGATTAGATGCTTCTCAAAGTGCCCTCTTGGATCTAAAATTCTGAGAGCTAGAATCATTACCTACAGGAAATCTCCTAGGATTTTGCAGGAGAAATGAGAGGCTGAGAAAAAAAAATGTGAGGGATGGGAAAATAGAGAGACAAAAAAAAAAAAAAAAAGAGTAATGACTTGGGATATTGATATCAGGGAAAACAGATCAACTAAAATGATAAACTCACCAGTGATGAGAATCAGCTCTGAAGGGCCTTATAACTAATTGGGTTTTTACCTCCTTTGTTTTGTAGATGAGGCCAGAGATGATGAGTGACTTCCCCAAAGACACAGAGCTGGACTCTTGATTGTGGGAACAAGCACAGAGGCCCTCTGAAGGGTAAAACCACTGAAACCTTTGTTGGGAGGCCCCTGTCACCGGGGTGAATGCCCTGGCAAGTACAAGAGACCAAGCGATCCCTTACAGACCAACCATGCAGATGACACCAGCCAGGTCAGGTACAGAGTCACACAGGGGTGGAAGTTTTTGTTCTCTAGAACCTTCCACACCCATACCCAATACCTCTCTGATGGTTACCTCACCCTGCCCACCATGAGGGAGAAGCTTCTTCCAACCCGAGCCTAGGTGCTTGCCTGCCCAGAATGAGGTAGACAGGGCATTTAATTTCAAAGGTGACCTTACACAGGGACTTTTTCCTCACACACAGAGGACTGAGTGGCAGTTCACAAAGCACTTGCCCAGTCTCCTTTCTCTTCTCTCTAGAGGGGGTTTTGGTCCCTTTACAGGGCAGGGGATGCTGGCTCCGAAAAGGTGCAGGCCCACACTCAACAGAATGCAGAAAAAGGGTCAGAACAATGGCCTCCCAACTGGCAGCCAAAGGAGGTTTCCAGGAGGGGCAGGTTTGTGCCACATTAGGGAGCAGAAGAAGCACAACTTCCAGGTCTCCCCTGCCTAGTCAACACATCTGGAACAAATCCTGTTACCAACCTGAACCTCAGCAAGCTCACCCACCCAAGCTGGACGTGAGAACACGATCTTCCCTAGAACTGTTATGAATATTAACACAAATAACATATAGAACCACACTTGGTGAACCTGGAACCCCTGATGTCAAGGCTTGGTCACAATCACAACTCATCTGTGTTCCTCTGGTTCAAGCGTCTACGCAAACATTTCGAAGGCAGCGACTCAGTCTTGTCAAAGGCAACCCGCTGGTTCCAGTTTGGGGCTGTTTTTAGTACCGGAGAGTCCCTTTCTATGATGTGGTCAAGGAATTTTCCTACAGCTGTTCCTGGGAGGTGCCGGCGCTGCCTGGGGAGCTGCCTCACCTGAGCCGCGCCGCCTCCCTTCTTTGCACGGCCAGTCCTGGTTCTCAACAAAGGACTGCAGACACATGACAATTTGAGGTAGGGTGGGCTGTTCCTAGATCATTTCATACCAGGACTGCCTGCTGTCCATACACAGTTGAATGCCCACCTCAATGGATGAGTTTGGACGAGCCAGGCTGACATCAGTGATGGCAAGCAGACACCCCCAGAGGCCACCCAGTCTTTCGGCAGGGGCACTGGGTAGGGGGGGCAGTCAAGCTGGCCCAGGTCGGCCCTGAAGTTCCCAGCTCTCTGGCTCTGGTCTCAGGTTCCTCGGACTTTAGAGCTGTACACAGGCTTTGAAGGAGCATCCCCTAAGATGTTCTCCCAGAGTCTTCTAATCACCACTGTGCCTCCTGTTTGGCCACTGAGTCTACTCTGACCTCTAGTCCCTGCTCATCCCTGTGCTAAGCTGGCTGGTCCCCATAGTGTGGGCGGAGCAGACTAACATCCCACTCTGGGGTTCTATTCTCAGCTCTCAACATCACTGCCATCAGCATCGCCATTGTTTGTCATGTGTCTAATTGCACATGGCCGTGTGCCAGGTGAGGGGAATGTACCCCAAACACAGGCTGCCCCGCTCACTGCCATGGCCCACGGCCCTGCTGGGAACCAACAGGTCATATGGGTAGAACACGGCCCTGGATGTGGATGGGCACGGTACACTCAGTAAATGCAGGGCTCACCCATGGTGGGGAACAGCGCTGAGTGCATCCCATGGAGTGGGGGAGAAGAGGCCCACTAGGGGAGAGGTATGAGGAGCAGAGGAAAGAATGCCGCCCCACCAGGCAGGCTTCCAGGCTTTGCATGTTCAAGTTCCAACTCCCAAGGCCACAGAATTGACTGTATTTGGAGATAGGACCTTTAAAGAGGTGATTCAGGTCAATGGAGGCCTTGTAAAAAGAGGAAATCTGGACTCACAGAAAAACATCAGCTGTCTACAGAGGAAAGACCGGGGTGAGGACACAGTGAGAAGACCGCCATCTGTGCGCCAAGAGAAAGGCCTCTTGAGAAACCAACCCTGTGGACATCTTGATCTTGCACTTCCAGTTTCTGGAACAGTGAGAAACAAAGGTCTGCTGTTGAAGTCACTGAGGTGGTAGTATCTTGTCAGGAGATCTGGCTTCTGGTTCCTCCTCTCCCCTAACCGGTAGCTGTAAACTCCGAGAAGTCATTTCTGCTCCACTGCCTCCCCGGTATGACCCCACAGGGACCAGCCCAGAGGATCAGGATGGTGTGGGATCTTGCGTTGGAGGGGGTCTAGGAGATCTCCCAGTCTGGTGGTTTCCAAACCCTGGTTGCTTTTCAGGGGTATGCAAATACAGGAGGCCTATTTGAGATCTACCCATCAGAATAAATGATGAGTGTGTTGGGGCAGTGAGGGCACAATGGAACAGGAATCTTCATTCCAGCAGGAAGGGTGTTATATTGCAGTTTGAGAAGGAATGCGTCACAGCCAATGAGGCTGATGCCAGGAGGGAAATGAGCTGCTCAAGTCCGATGCTCCGTGCCAGGCAGACAAAGCTGGGACTGAGCTGTGGTGTCTTTGTCCAGGCTGCTTCTGGCTCTAAGTCTTCCTTGTGCATCTGGGGCAGGGTACAGGGAACCAGGAGAACTGACCCGGTAGGGACTGCAGTGCTCCCCTCTTTTCACTATCCCCAATGGGAACCCCAATGATGCAGGCCATGTCACCCTGTCCTGGATGCTCAGAATGAAGACTCAGCCTGCTCCTTCCAGCCCCTTCCTCCTCACAGGACAGCCATGCTCCACTAACCCTGAGACTGTTGACAAATTTGCTCACCTCTCTGAGCCTAGAGTCCCCTATATACAGACAGAGAGAAAGCCTGGACTCTCAGGGTATTTCTGGCTGGAGGTGCTGACCATAGCACCTTGGGGCTGGAAGGCCATGGAAACTTCTTCCTGGTGCACCTGAAGAAAAGGATCCCCTCAGGACTTGTGGGCTGGGCCTTGTCCTAACCATGTTTCCTAGTTTCTGTGCTTGGCGCTTTGACCTCTGGGGCCCTGCTGACTCTGGAAGGATTTGTGCTAGCCAGTTCTCCAGAGCATGCCTTTCATTCATAAACCAACCAATCTGGAGCTCCACCACTCATCACCTCGTTTATTGGACTCTCACTCCTTGGGCCAAGCCACCTGCTCTAATCACCCCGGGGACAGGTAGCACACAACTAGGGACAGTCCCTGTGCCCCCAGAGCCTGCTGAAATTACTCCAACCAGCTAATAATTCTAGACCTGCTTTCCCTGCTTCACCATCCCTTCCCAAACACCTGAGAGGCCCATGGCCACATTTCTCCCCTCTCCCTGTGCCTCCTGACCTACACTGGGGCTTCTCAATGGGGTCCCTCTGCTTGGCATACTCTGCCTCCTGTTTCTTGGGACTAGTGAGTATAAACTTCCTCCAAGAATCATTTCGTGTCTTCCCGCTGTACCAAACAAATTCTGCTTAAAATAAATCCTGAGTCTCCTCAAATTGGATCTGCTGTGGTCTTTACCTCCAGGCCCGGGGGCCACCCCTTCTGGGGTTCACATCCCCGGCAGTCTATCTCCCATGTAAGGTACAGATATGTTCATCGTCTATGTGTACCTCCCACAGGAAAGGTTTGGAACCCCTGACCTGGTCAACTTCCAGTCTGGCAAAGGAATGCCCCTCAAGATCCCCATGGCCCCCTCAGCCCATGGGGTCTTACTGCCTTAGGCACCAGTCTTCTCTGCTTCTAAGGAGCTAGAAAAGTCTGTGTTATGCTCACCACAAACCTGACTTCTCTCAGCTATTGGCCCCTGGTTGGAATATTGGCCTCTGGGGACATTCAAAATGAGCTCAGACCTTCCTTCTTCAATATGACAACCCTTCAGCTATTTTCAAAGCAGTTCTCGATTCCCTTAGGGGCATGTCTTCTCCTGTCTAAACACCTCCAGTTCCTTCCTTGTGCCCCAGAAGTCGAGAATTAAGCTTTTTGCGATTCCATGGCTCTAGCAGATCTCATTTAAGGCCCATCTCTGACAGTCAAGCTTGAAGAAGATAGGACCTGGACCTAAAAAGATGCCTGAACTCCATGTGACCACTTCTAGTTCTTCAGGAGATTTTGAATCTCAGAAAGGTGAAATCTCAGAAAGGTGAGCAGACTTGGTCACAGTCTTGGGGTTAGTGGAGCATGGCTGTCCTGTGAGGGGAAAGGGGCTGGAAGGAGCAGGCTGAGTCTTCATTCTGAGTGTCCAGGACAGGGTGACATGGTCTAGGAAGTGCCTCCCTCGCTGGAGGGGAATGAGTTTTCCTACCAGGACTCAAGGCACCTCTGCTGATGGTTGCCATGGAAAAATGGACGCCTGAGCCCCCACAGGCCCACTTCTAGTGTTTCATGAGAAGCTGGATATTCAGATTTCTTATGTGAACTTTTTAACCTTTAAATGTTGGTATAAATTTATAAAACATTGTGTAAACTAACAAAAACGTGTCTTTGGAATGGCTTGAGCCCCGGGACAACTATTTGCATTCCATCAGGAGGGCCAACCCCAGCCAGGGTTCCTCTCCCCTTCAGGACAGGGTGGTCACTCAGTACCCCGGCAACCCAAGGGCTTTCTCAGCTATAGCATTCTGTAGCCATGGCTCCCTGTGCTACTTAATTTTATGTGTCAGCTAGACTGGGCTATGGGATGTCCAGATATTTGGTCAAAGATTATTTTGGGTGTTTCTGTAAAGTTTTTGGATTAGATTAACATTTGAGTTAGTACATTGAGTAAAGCAGATTGCTCTCTCTAATGTGGGTGGGCCTCATGCAATCAGGTGAAGGTCTTCTAGAATTAAAAAGGTTCACCTCCTTCTGAACATGAAAGAGTTCTTTTTTAAAAAAAGATTTTATTTTATTTATTATTTTTTAAAATTTATTTATTTGACAGACAGAGATCACAAGTAGGCAGAGAGGCAGGCAGAGAGAGGAGGAAGCAGGCTCCCCGATGAGCAGAAAGCCCGATCTGGGGCTCAATCCCAGGACCCTGGGATCATGATCTGAGCCGAAGGCAGAGGCTTTAACCCACTGAGCCACCCAGGCACCCCGAAAGAGTTCTTCTTGCCTGCCACCCTTTCAAGTGCGGCATTGAACAGATTCCTGCCTTTTGAACTCAAATGTAAACTTCAGCTCTTCCTGAGTCTTAGGCCTGTTGGCCTTCATTCTGGAACTATCCTGTGGATAGTTCTGGGTCTCCAGCTTGCTGTTGCTGATCCATATATACTATTGGTTCTGTTTCTTCAGGAGAGTAAGACACTCTCTTTAACCGAAAGGAAAGACAGCTACAAATCTCAGGAAGAAACTAAACACTGTATCATATGAAAACTACTTTTTTTGTTCTTGCTTGATCATTTATACCATATTTCCAGTGTTAAATATAATAACAATAACAACTACCATTTATCAAGCACTTTTTGTGTTTCAAGCATGGTGTTAAGTTTTTTAATTCATATATATGTATTTATATGTATAAATTTACAGGGGGCCTGGGTGGCTCAGTCTGTTAAGCATCTGCCTTTGGCTCAGGTCATGATCTCAGGGTCCTGGGATCAAGCCCCACTTCTCCCTCTACCTCTGCCTCTCTCACCCCTGTTCCTGCTCTTTCATTCTGCTCTCTCTCTCTCAAATAAAAAAATATTTAAAAAAAAGAAAAATAGTGTACATAAATTTTATATATTTTATTTATATTTGTTTATATATTATTTATATATATGAAAATTGCATAAATTTATATGTTCTTATATATAACATAACACAAATATATGTATTAATATTCAACATATATTTATAAATTTTATATATTTATATGTAAGTTCATTAAAATATACTTGAAATTATTTATATTTATATATATATATATTTAAAAATGTTTTTCCCTATATAATCGATATACCAGAAGACATGAGTGTCATGAGGACAGAGGCCTTCCCACCACTGTAGTTTGTACCAGGTCCAGTGTTTACAAAGAGGAGGTGTTCAGTAATTTATACCTTGAATTAAGGAATGAATTTTTTTTAAATAGATCTATTAATATCCCCTTGTTACACATGAGGAAATGGAATCTCCATGGCACTAAATCAGCAGCCCAAGGTCACAGGATGAGGAAATGGTGGAGCTGAGACACAACCCCAAGTTCACTTCAGCTCAAAACCCAAATTCCTGATCCTTGAGCCCCTCTAACTGCACGTGGAAGACACAGGACCCTCTCCAGTGCTTGACTTTGACCTTCGTACCTACAGCTCCTCTCAACCCACAGGGATGCCCCCGAGGGCAGCTCCTTCATGGCCCAGTACCCCCACCCAGCCCCACACTGACAGCTTTGCCACCAAGCCATCCACCAAGGTTTCTAAAGACTAATTTGAGAGTCTAACCACAGCTTCGTCTTTAAAAATAAAGACAAAAGCAAGAGAGGAAACCTGTTGCAGCAGTCTTGGTTCACTCGGTTTTCCCCAGGGCTGCTTCAGGTAACACAACACAGGGGCTGGTCTGGCACCTACGCAGCGAGGCCAGTGGAACGGAGGTGAGGCTGACCGCTCTGCACCCCGAGTAGGAAGAACTTCGGAGGAGACCTGTACAATTTGCAGAGACTACCACCTCCTTAGGGTCTGTCTCTGTAACCCCATGTGGTCAAACCCCACATAGGGGGCCAACAGATAAATGCAGGTGGTGAAGGAAGTGCTCCAGACAGACCAAAACGAGGCCAGAGCTCGCACAATCATAGGGGCGCTGTCAGACCCACTCGGCTGGAAAGCACAGCAACAGACAATGAGTAACTTGGCCTCGAATAGGGCCACATACACAAGTCTCTTCATCTGCTCCTTAACAACCAGACCCTCCCAAACCCAAGTAACTGGAAAACATCCCTGATTGCTTGCTCCCTCATGGAAGCCATTTCAGTCCAAAAAATACACCAGGGAACCCCTACATCTGTTTTGTCCAAAATCAACAATATCTGACTTCTCCTGTCCCTAAAGCACCAAGCTCCCTTGTCAATGACCATAGTACAACACAACCATCCGCACAACAACACATTAAGGTAAGAGGAAGGATGCACGGTCAGCGTGTTCCAGCTCCTTCCTTGACCCCCAGGATCTCTGAGACCCAGAGCACAGCACATCCCCGGCGAGGACCTCAGTTGCTCCAGCAAAACCCTGAAGGCTGGATCAGCTCTTATGTTCTTTGGCGGAAGTCCCTACTCTACGAACTCTGTGTTGCTTGACATTGAGTTCTTGGCAGGCCCTACAGCCCCTGAGCCTCACACAGAGACTGGCGAGAACAGGGGCCCCTATGTGCTTGGGAGGGGACCCATGATTACAAGATTGCAGTATGGAAGCTACAGGGCAGGGAGTGAGAGGCAAGGGGTCTTAGGGCAGGGCCTTTGAGAGGACGGAAGTGCAGGTTGGAAACCACTGAGAAGAGGGAGGGCGTAAAGAGAAGTTACTCCGTTCTTCTTTTATCCCAATATCGCAGCTCTGTTTATTCTGAGAAGCAACCAGCTGCAGCTCCAAAATAGATATGCTGAGAACCGCCTCTAATGACAGAGAGTGCTTCTGCAGGAACCAAGGTTAGAACAGTCCTTTCCAAGGGAAAAGAGCAGAGCCTAGAAGGGAGACACTCCTGGGGGCCTTTCTCCTGCTGCCCTGCTAGCTCCCCTCCTCCCTCCCAGCCAGAGGCAGTAGTGGCTCCTTCCAGAACCCCCAGGACATAATACACAGCTGACCAGCTGCAGAGCAAAGAGAGGGGTCCCTCAGTCACTTGCAGCCCCAGAGACCGTGTTCAACTCTTTCCTGACAGGGGGTCCCATGGCCAGGGGTGACTGATGGCTCTCTTGTCCCCAGACCTGAACAGCCTTTCCCAGCAGCTTCTCTGAGCACAGGAGAGATAATGAAACAACCCAACAGAACAAATGCAGATTGGTTACGTATGCTCTGTTAAGAGTTTGCATGTATACAGGTGCGGTCACAAAGAAAAGCAATGGAGCAGATGTTGCTGACCCAATAAGGAAGACTTTATCCACTGCAATGGGGAGAGAGTGTAGACTCATCTCCAGACCTAGCAGGGCCAGCTGGGGATTTATAGCCAAGGGGCAAGGTGAGGGAATCAGTGGATGGAAAGCAGGAGGTTGGTTGGGTGTCAAGGATGGGGGATTCCTGCGGAACGGAGCATGGCAGACCAAGGGCAAAAGGCAAAGAGTGAAGCCTCATTGGGAAGCGGGCTCAGTGGGAAGGGAGCAGAGAGACAAGCAGTTTGGGGAAAAAGCTCTTCCCCTCCATTACCTCTCTTGGAAACAAGTCAACATGGGCATTAGCCCTCAAAATAACCACTGGAGTGAGACTATGCTCCCCAGCTCCCTAGAACCATAATGAGAACAGTGTGAGTTTGGGCCCACAGAAAGGTCAATCTCACATACATAGTAGGC
This sequence comes from Mustela nivalis, assembly GCF_964662115.1. NCBI lineage: Eukaryota > Metazoa > Chordata > Mammalia > Carnivora > Mustelidae > Mustela > Mustela nivalis. The sequence goes on along the minus strand of NC_139023.1, from coordinate 147,999,622 downwards.
CTGACCGGGGCCTGACTCCACCACGTCCCATTCAGTAGGACTTGCTTTTGTCCCCTCTCTTCAGAGGAGAACTCAATAAGACTCTGATGAGAGATTCCCCACCAATGCCTACAGCACGTGTGGGGGTGAGTGTCCCTGCCTAGCTAGATCTTTGGCCGAGCAGGGACACCCAGACAAGCCCAGACACTCGCAAGGTTGATTTGTCCCGTGCCTCCCCATCTCCACCTTCCAGGGTACATGCTCTGCACTTCGTAACTGCCCAGAATTACGGGACCTCCACCTGTCTCCCCTCGCTCCCTCCGAAGGGGAGGGGGATCTCTCAGGGAGGGCTGGGCCACTTCCAAAGCCAAGAGGGCCTCTGGGCTCAGGCCACACAGGATAAACAGCCCCTGATATTACTTCCAAATGAGTCCATTCTTGAAGTCCCTCTGTGTGTGTGTGTATGTGTGTGTGTGTGTGTGTGTGTGTGTGCTCGTGCATGCGTGTGTGTCTAAAACTAATAATTAGTGAAGGTAAATACTTAAAATACATCCAGATATTTGTTGCCTTATTTTGATATTTCTTCTCTTTTAACCCAGAGAACCTCCAAAAATGGGAAAGGCCCAGACCTTTCTAGAATTTTGGAGAACTTGTTTTCAGCAAACTTCTACCTCTTTGAGTTGAGGCTTCAAATGGCAGTAAGCCCGCATCCAGCCTCCCCTTTCCTCTCCTCTGCACCCAGTGTCACTTCTTAGGTTGCCGCCTGCCAGTCCCCTGGGCACAGTCCCTGACCTCCCTTCCTGCCCAGCAGTATCCCTTCCTCTCCACAAACTCAGACCCACAAACACCAAAGTCCTGACAGACTAGAGCTGGAGCCCCCAAGCTGGCAAGATCTTCTCCTGGCCTCAGCTCTACAAACTGAGAAGTTTAAAATGGGGACTTCCTGACTGCCCAAGGGACCCGGGCTCAGTCACAAGCTATTTGCATATTGCATAGGCTGAACGGCACAAGAACCCCACTCAGGAACTCTCTCCCCAGGAGTGTGATTAGGTAACCGAGAGGAAATGCAGGAGCTAGAAACCTCTGCCTCCTCTGATCTTGACCTAGAATGATCTAACGAACCCTGCAGGATTTCTGGCAGATCCTGGTCTAGGCAGCCAAAAGACTTCCTCAGCTTAACTAGGCAAGGACTGGCCCACCACCTTGAGACCCGGGGCACCCAAATCTAGAAGTCGGATGTTGTCTGCAGAGACTGTTAACTTTACTAGGAAATAAACTAGATTAGCATAAAACTTGCAAGCTGGGAAGGAGGAGGCGTGGGAATTCTCCAAAGCCCTGGACAAAGCAGACGGCCTCCCCACTGAGGGCAGGTGACTTGCACTGGGGGCACACTGGATTGGTGTTTCAGTCTGGTAGGGATGCTCTAATGAAATCCAACGACTGGTGGCTTATAAATGACAGACATTTATTTCTCACTAAAGGCTGGAAGTCTGAGATTGGGGTGCCACCACAGTTAGTGAGGGCCCCCTTCCAGGGGTACAGATTTCTTACTGTGTCTTACGTTATGGAGGGGAGCCTGCTCGCCTGTCTTTTATAAGAGCACTGATCCCATTCTCGAGGGTTTGTTATTGTGACCTAGTCACCTCCCAAAGGGCCCCCCATCCTAACACCATCACCCTGGTGGGGGCAGGGTTTCAGCATATGAGTTCATGGGGGTACATATTCAGATTGTGGCAGATGGAGAAATTGATGGGGTAGAAAGTGCTGAGAGGGGGCCTGTCCTCAGGCAGGTTGAACTAAGCCTCGGGTCAGGGATGGGATGGAGTACCCCGAGATATTCTAGGATTCAGGTCATCGTAAGACTCAAGTCTTGACTTGCCTTTGGGTTCCACATTTTCTGTGGATCGTAGGAAGTGGGTATCAGGTGGGTCACTGTTGTATTTGAAAAAGCATTTGAGAAGCTCTGTCAGTACGTCTGGAATGTGGCAGTGTAAGGAAGACATACGGGAAGTGTTGCTGGGACTGAGGGCCAGACTTCTCATACTTCTGGGGCAGGATCAATGGGAGGTGCTGTAAAAATGGAAGGCATGTTTGGGGTGGTTGTTTGGGATCTGTCTCTCTGGACTCCGCAGTCTCTCATTACCTTTTCCCGTATTTCAAGCCTCCAGGGGTTTGTTTGGTGGCCTTGGACAGGAAGGTCGATTTCCAACCACTCTGCCCAACAGCCCCCATCCTGAGCGGCATCTCTGGCCTCCCTCATTCAAAGATGTGTTTCTTGCCTTCGGGGAGGCACAGACTACTACTAGTGATAACTTTAAAATAACAGACATCTATTAGGACTTTTTAATCTGCCAGCCACAAATAGGAACTTAATTCTCAAAACAAAGCAGAAAGGTTGGAACTACCGTCCTCCTGCCGTGTTATATGTGGGGTAACGGAGGCACACAGAGGTTACAATCACTCTCTCGATGACATAGAGCTAGGGCACGGCAGCTCCGTCTCCTTCCCAAACCAGCACACCACACCAACTTTCACGGAAAGTTCGTTACATTGAGGAGAAATCCACCCGGGCTTCTGCTGGTCCCTGCTCTTGGAAAACTGTTTTATTTCCTTTCCCCCCATAGACAGCGTGTGCTTTTCCACCCCAGGGGCCAGTTCTGTGTGCAGCTGCTTTCCCAGGGTCTCCTCTGGTCTCCCTCGGCCTGGGGCTGGGCCCCAGGGACTGTGATTGTCATCAGTCAGCAAAGATCACGGAGTGCCCGCCGCGTGGGCAGACAGGACAGAGAATAGAAAGGCAAGCGAAGTGTGAGGCAGGAACTTAATGACCTAGTTGGACAGGCAGACGCGTCTGTGGATGAATTCCACAGGGTGGAGTGTGGTAAGTGCTACAAGAGAGGCACAGATCAAATCAGACTCGGGAGCGGCCAAAGAGAAAGGGGTACCCTCACCTGACCGGGGAGGGCAGCGCAGCGTGGGTGTTGGATAGCTCTGTTTGTATGCTTGTTTTAAGACTGTATTTATTTATTTGAGGGAGAGAGAGAGAATGAATCGGCAGGGGGAAGGGGCAGGGAAGAGGGAGAAGCAGGCTTCCCGCTGTGCAGGGAGCCAGACCCAGGAACCTGGGATCATGACCTGAGCCCGAAGCAGAAGCTTAACAGGATGAGCCACCCAGGCAACAAAGGAGGTGGGCGGGGAGCGTGCTCAGCAAAACTCAGAAGGAATGCAGGCGAACAGCTAAAAAGTGAAGGCTTGCTCAGGATTGAGAGTGCCAAGGTTTATAAAGGCGACTCTACCCGACAGTTGTGCAGAGACAGACCTGGGGGCAGCCACTGGGAGGCTGATGCATCCATTAGGGTAAGAAGAAGTAGAGTCTCGCCCAGGATGGGAAGTAACAATGAAGGGAGATAAAAGGAGATTTCAGAAGCAGAATCCACAGGGAATTGGTAGCCACTGGAAAGGGAACCTGTGTCGCCTGCAACCTTCTCCAGGCAATGGGAGCCTGCTGGGGCTATTCATCTAGTTGAAAGATGAGAAGTTTGGGCTGGAGAGTTCTATTTGGGACTGGGGCCATGCCTGGATGGGTAGAGTTAGTGGGAGGGCTAATCACGCTTGCTTAACAATAGCTCAAGAATTTATGGGCTCAATTCCGTTTGATGCTTATGGCATGGAATGCAATGATTCTCATCTCCATGTTCCCCGTGTCTGCCTCTCTGAGGCTCTTTTTTGCAAAGCCCCGTTCCAGTTCCATCTCTGCCATAAAGCTTCCTTCTCATCCCTCAATAGGACGAGCTCTTCCTCCCTGAGGCACGTCTTGTTTCTTATGATGCTATGCTCCCTCTTTTGGACTGTAGGTTTCTTGTAGACTGGGAATAGTACCTTATACACTCCCCCCTGCCCCGGGCCCGGGTGTATCTAGCACAGGACTGGACTATAAGGAGTTGACCATCATTCACCTAGGAGCATGGAACTGAAAGGCCATGGGGCAGTCCCTCAGGTTACACACTCTGCAGCTACACAGGGCCCCTCCTTGCATGCCTGTGGGATGCCCCTTGAAGCTCACAGTGGAAGAGCTACAGGATGGCTCTGCCCCTTCCTAGTGTGTCACAGACACTGTTCTCAGCAAAGGAAACTGAAGGACTCCACAAAAATCTCCCCTTTGCTCCATTTCCTGCTCCTATTCTTGTTAGGACATGCTCCCCCACTTTATACATGCCTCATAATGCAAACAGTGTATGTCGTCCTTGTAAGAGAGGACAAGAAGTTAACGATTTCTCTAGGACAGAGAGCATCTAAGGAAGGACCAAGGGAGAATGACCAGAAGAAGCCATCATATGCCTGTTCCAGACGACTGGCACAGATGTCTCAACACCAAGACCACCACGCTCCAAGGAATAACCCCTGGGCCCTTGTCTTTGCTCGAACTGGTTCTGGAGGCCTGAGAAGGTGTGGACACCGGACCACAATCCTCAGTAAAAATCCCAGACTCCAAAGATGAGACTCCCTCTGTCCTTTCTGAGTCTCCCAGCCACCCCGTACCTGTGTTCTCTCTCTCTCCTCTCAGTCAACTCTGCTCTCACCTCCTGCTGGCTCGAGTTTGGTTTCTATCCTTTGCATAGTCACTGGGAACTCTTGCCTGGTTCTGCGGGAACCCCTGTGGGTCCTTGGACCCAGCCTGCCAGCATTAGTTACAGCGATTCTGCGCCTTGGCTTCCTCCTCTGTAAAATGGGACAATGATGGGCAGCTATTTGAGTTGCCTGAAGGATTCAGCTCGAGGCCACCCGTCTGGGGACGTGGGACTGGCTCCCAGACGCTCCATGCCTGGGAACAGGAAGGCAGCCTCTGTGTCTAATCTTTGCCCTGCAGTGGCGTGGGTATTTCCTTACTTCCTCCTCCACAGCACGAGGGAGAGTAATCTTGACCTGCAGGACTGGGGGTGGGTGGAGGGACCAGTAAGAGTCCACAGAAACATGTAACAGAAACACTTCCCCCAGTGGCTGTACCAGCTCAGCATGTGGTAGAAGTTTCTGGAACTCCTTTTTTTTTTTTTTTTTTTTTAAGATTTCAAGTGATCTCTACACCCAACGTGAGTCTCAAACTCACAGCCCTGAGATCAAGAGTCTCACGCTTTTCTGACTGAGCCAGCCAGGCATCCCTTTGGGTGTGTGATGAGAAAAGTGAAGACGTGCTCCGGGAACACTGTGGCCTTGGGAGAGAGGGCAGCACTCACTGGGAATCAGAGACTCCACAGGCTTAGTTGGTGGGGGAAGAGCTGTCAGAGGCCAGGGGGGTCCAGACTTGAGCAGTGTGCAGGAGAGGCCCTCTCGGCCACTTTCTGCCTGAATTCTTTAGTGATAAGGCACTCGCTACCTCAGAATGCTAGCAGCCTGCTCCATTGCACAGAGCTCCAATTATAAGAAAGCCTTCTTTTATATTCAGCCCCAATACACTCCTTTGTAATGTTCTGGGACTGCCTTCTGACACACAAATAACAAAATACCTCTCTCTTTCACCTGAGAGCCCCTCAATGTGAGGAAACAGCTTTGCTGCTCCTTCTGTTTTTTCCAACTCTAAAGCACGTCAGCCCTTCAAACAGTTCTCACAAGACAAAATCTTCCGATCTTTCACTCCCTAGATACTTCCAGCAAGGTTTGTCCCACTAGTTCAAGACAGGGTGCTCAGAGTGGGGTCCGAGCCCACAGGAGGACCATGGTCTGACGGGATGAGCTGGCCCTTATCCAGTCCCTACCCCAGCAGGGAGCTCTCCCAGGGCCAGCGCGGTACTCTGTACTTTTCCCCATTTGCCACCACTAGGGGAGCAGGAGAGGCTGCTACCTATCCTTGGATGAGTTGCCTCAGCAGCTGATATCACAAAGATTCCCAGCCAAACTCTGGCCATGCGGGCATTGTGGGCGTGTTGTCACAAAGAAGTGGGTCAGTGCCGGCACTTACTGAACCTCATTTCCACCTAGAGGTTCTAGATTTCACAAGGGGATGGCTCTGCTTGCCACTGGTCTGACAGAGAAACACTGACCTGGATGGCAGTGATGTGGGGCCCTTGCAAAGTGGGTCCCTCCTGCCTCAGCCCAGGGCCCAGCCTCCTCCCACCAGGCTCCCCAGGGAGGGGCAGGCTGCTGCAAAGGCGTGACCCGCAAGGCCAAAGCATCCTATGGAAGCATTGATGGTGGGGGAGGGGGGAGGGGAGAGCAGAACCGTTCTGGGGGACAGTGGTGGGGTGGAAAGAAAACAGGACAACACAGGCAGCCCGAGGCTCCAGCTCCTCCCAAATCTCTCTGAAGACACAGACGGCCTCCCACAGGTGATACATCCACCCAACAACAAACCCCTAATGGGATGCTGCAGTGGGCTCGAGGGTCCAACCCTCTCAGTCACACGGCTGAAAGAGGGGGTGCACTGCAAGTCTGGGTCTCCCCAGCATAAGGAAATGACACATACCTACCATGCTGACAGGGAGCCGAGGGTGAATCACGCCCAGGAAGTGGAGAGGAGAGATCAGGTGGGCCCAGAGGAGGGTGGAAGAGGGGGAGGAGGGACAAGACCCTGGGAAAGGCAAGCTCCCAGCCGGGCCACAGGCTCTGACTTCCCAACGCCACCGGCCCTGCCTCCGGGATGATGAGCTGGGTCAGCGAATCCACAGGAGGCTCAGAGCCTGACCTGGACGAGAACAGGACTGCCAGGCACTGGACAGCAATCCATGTCCATAAAAGGAAGTTCCAAAGAGAGACCAGGGCCTCCCCTTTGCCACCCCCTCCCACCCCGGCAGGTTAGTGAATTTTTGTGAGCAGAGACTGCATTTTCTTGGCACAACTGGGCAGAGCTGGCTACAGAGATGGATGTGAGGAGGAGGAGGAGAATTCCGAGGGAGGGTGCTGGATTCTGGGTATTATCAGTGGCAGGAAGTGGGAGTGGGGGGTGGGGAGGTGAAGAGGGGGCTGCTCCAAAGCCCCAGGAATCTGGGTATGGAGGCCCAAGGGACTGTAGCTCATTGGGAACCCTGGAAATGCAGGGGAGCTGGGGCCTCATCAGCAGCCCATCTCCCCTGGGGAGCCCATTTTAGAGGCCAGAGATAGAAGGGTCCCTTAAAGCAACCTCCTAATTTTACAGAGCAAGGGCCTGTCTACCCCACGCCCCTTACGCACAGTCCCACGGGGCAATGGGAGACAGAGAGGGCACCCCGGCCCTCCCAGCCCAGGGCTCCTCCCTTAAATAGCCCAATCCTCATCACCCTTCCCTTCATCCCTCCACTGGCTATGAGAACGACCAGAAGTTTTATCTAGGGAATAAGCAAGGACCCTTTTTCCTGGTTATCATCTGGAAGAAGAAATCCCCAGCTCTAGACCCAGAGGGCAAAAGAAACACAGTTCTGACCTTGTTTTCCTCCCTCCTTCCTGCTAGTCCAAATATACCAGACACGATGGTCTTCACACAAGTTTTTCACATCCTTTTTTTTTCTTGTCATTCACAGCATATATGGCACAATTTTGAGGTAGTTCCCAGCACTTTACGACACCTTGCCAGGGGAAATCCTGCCCCTACCACCCCCCTCCCATTTACCCCCACCTCTGTAGCCTGTACCTGTAGGGTTTAATCACCCTGAGCTCCTGCCACCTGTCAGAGAGAAAGTGGACTCCCGGATGACACAGCAATGGCAGGGCAGGGGGTTTAGGGAGGGCCCTCGGGACAACCTTGCGCCTTGCACTGAACTCCTCCTTAGGCTGTTTTCTGGCCTTTGTGATATCTTGGCTTCTTCTTTCCTTACCGCTGGCAATCAGGCCCCCCGGAGCTTCCACTGCCTTAGAACAACGTGCCTGTCCTTAGCAACATCTGCCAGAACTACACATTTACATGGACTCCTTAGATCACCTGATTCAAGTCAGCCTAGCTCTTTGGATGCTAAGTTCTGGGAGGGCAGGGAAGATGGAGTTTCTTCACTCAGCCCTGTGGCCCTGGACTTGATGACATCTGCTGATGGATAAAGTGTTGGCCTGCCACCTGTGTAGGAAGGTGTGAGCATGTGGTTTACAGTAACTGTGAGAAACAGACATAATGTGGTGAGGCCCATCCCACTCCAAATGTGTAGTGATGCTGGATAAAATGTATCAAATGGGATCTCACCAAAGCTGAAAAGAAGAAATTGGCAGGTATCAGAAATAGAGGGGGCTCATGTCCAGAGCATTGAGGGGAAACTGAGGCTGTGGACACCTCAGGAGCTGGGGCGGAGTGGGGGGTGGGGTTGATGTTTGCGTGAGTGGTGTCATCACACTGCAGAGGCTGGAAGGTGGGGACTGAGCACAGAGAATGAACAGCTGCTTTAATGATTTGACGATGAGAGAGGCACCAGAAACTGCTCACCAGGGCGCCTGGGTGGCTCAGTGGGTTAAGCCGCTGCCTTCGGCTCAGGTCATGATCTCAGGGTCCTGGGATGGAGTCCCGCATCATCGGGCTCTCTGCTCAGCAGGGAGCCTGCTTCCTCCTCTCCTCTCTCTGCCTGCCTCTCTGCCTACTTGTGATCTCTCTCTCTGTCAAATAAATAAATTAAAAAATCTTAAAAAAAAAAAAAAGAAACTGCTCACCAGCCCGCGGAGGTGAGAGAGCTTGACTTCTGCCTGGGCCCGGTTAAAAAAAGAAAGAAACGAAAAATCCCCAAACCTGTGCCATTCTACCTAAGTGGGATGCGAAGTCCAATCCAAGGAATTAAACTAAAAACAAAGCCAGAAGTGGTGACGAGTGATTCAGATGTTTCCTCTGAAAAAGCATACCTCTGCAGGACCCTTGCGGAATCAGAAATACACAGGACTCCCTTCCCCACTCACACACACACACACATACACACACACACCCCAAACAGATAAGCTATGCAGGCAGACAACCAACACTGAGGGAGGCTCAGCAGATGCAAATTATGGACTAGACAATCAAGACTGGAGTTAATAGAAAAATTCAGGACTATACGGAGTATACTTGAAATCTTTAAATAGGAAAAAAAAATATTATGACAAGTCCAAGTGAATGAGCCTAATGGCCACATCGGGAAGGAGGACATTGAAAAGCTGGAAACACGAAAACATGAGTTAACAGTAGTTTGGAAAATGGAAGGAAAAAGATTACAGTCAGAACCTCATAAGGTCTTTCCACTTTGGGGAGAAGGGCAGCAATATTGGCCAATGGGAGATTTTCAAGTCATGTGCCAAAAGTGAGCAAAACAATTAGGATAATAGAATTGTAATATGTAACTTCTAAATCAGGAGGGTGAAAAAGAAGGGATTAAAAGAAACACTGTCAATCTTCTGAGAGGCAATAAGGTAGGAAAAAAAGCAAATGTGAAATAATACAGCAGAAATGTCTTAGTAAACAGAGCTCTTAACAAATTTTAAAAAGCCTGAATTGACTCTTAAAAGACAAAGACCTTCAGACTCAATTAAAAAAAAAAAATCCAGCTCTACGTAGTTCACAAAAGACAAACCTAAAACATTAAGACACAGAACAGTTGAAAATAAGGGGGTAGAAAAGTATCAACCAGACAATCACTAAATGAAAGTGAGTTGATGCAGAGATAGAAAACAAACTCAATTTGAAAAAAAAAATAATTAAAAAATACAATTATAGGGAAATGACTCTAAAAAGGAAAAATTAACCCAAATGGAAAGAATTCAAAATATAAAGCAAAAGATTAACAGAAGCAAGCAAGAAGTTTCTCTTTCCCAACTTCACTTGGCCTGCACTCCACAGAACTGTAGAGTAAATTCAATTCAACTGAAACTACAAGACTGAGCTATGCCTACAGTCCTAGGAGGGCCTGGTGGGACTCAGTCCCTATAGAATGTGAGCAAAGAGGGAGAACAGTGAGAACTAATGCAAAAACTGAAAGCCCACTACATTTAAGGTCTTGTGCTATGCACTTACACACATCTTATGCAACCTCACAGAAATCCAAAGAGGTTGGATTAGTAACGCAATCTACAGAGAAAAACTCAAAATTCAGACACATTTAGGAATTTTTCAGAGGTCACAAGACTAGTGAGTGATAGAGATTGAGTTCAGACCGTTGATATAATCTCTGTGAAGCCAGGGTCCCTTCTTCACCCTGTCAACCCAATACATCAAACCAGGCCTAGCATAGATTGGGTACTTGATAAATGTACTCTAGACTGAATGTTTGAGTTCCCTCCCAACCAATTCATGCATTGAAATCCTAACCCCCAATGAGAAGGTATTATGAGGCGGGGCCTTTGGGAATGATTGGGTCACAAAGGTGGAGCCCTCATGAATGGGGTTAGTGCTCTTATAGAGAAGACCCCAGAGAGCTCCCTCAGCCCTTCCACCCCACGAGGATGCAGCCAAATAAGATTCTCTATGAACCAGGAAGTAGGCTCTTCCCAGACATGGAATTTTCTGGAGCCTTGTTCTTGGACTTCCAGTCTCCAGCATTGTGAGAGATAAATGTCTGTTGTTTAAGCCATGTGTCTGGTATTTTGGTTACAGCAGCCTGAAGAGACAAAGACACGTGCTGATTGAGTGAATGAATTCAGATACTCCTGGCCTATGTGTTCTGATTACGGCCAGAGCACCTACTCTACCAATTCCCTTAATCTTGGCGATCTCTCTTCACTCCACCCTGAGATCCCCTCCCAAAAAGCCTCCTCCTTTCTCCAGCCTGTTCACTGGCCAGCTCCCCCTTTCTCATCCAGAGTTGGCAAAAGAGAGAAAAGAAAGCCAGGCTCTCACAACATATCCAGATTGTCTCACAAACATGGACAATTTCCTCACAGGCTGGTGGTTGGGAAGTGATGTTCCTGACAGTTGCTGAGGGAGAAGGCAGGCACAGGGTGGTCCAAGGCACTGGAGATTTGGGGGAGAATCATCTGCTGTCAGTGACTTGCTTTACCTCCCTATACCACGTGGCCACTACAGGTGTCTAGAATGCTGGGGACAACTGAGGTCTTCAAACACCAATTGAAGTTGACCTGGAACTATTGAATGGTGAAAAAATTCCTGGGGACAAAAAAGTGTCATCAGGCAGAGGAATTTTTGTCTGTGGCTATTTTAACTTCTTATTTTGAAATAATTATAAGCTCATAGGAAGTTGCGAAAATAGCACACAGAGTGCCCTGTGCTCTTGACCCACCATTCCCTAGTGGTACCGTGTAATATCAAAATCAGGAAACCGACATCCCGATAATACTGGGACGAGATGGCACACCTAAGTCCATTTTCACCATCTTTTACATGGACGTGTGTGTGTGTGTGTGTAGTCTTATGCCATCTTACCTCATGTATATGGTTGTGTAACTACCTCCACATTTAAGATACAGAATAGTTCCATCACAACGAAAGAAGCCTTTGATAGTCACAAAGATAGTCACAAAGCCCCCCACCTCTGCAACCACTAATGTGTTCCTCATCTCTGTAGTTTTGCTTTATGAATATTAGTTTTTAATTTTTAAATTATTAACATATAATGTGTTATTTGTTTCAGGGTACAGGTCTGTGAATCATCAGTCTTACACAATTCATAGCACTCACCATAGCATATACCCTCCCCAATGTCCATAACCCAACCACCCTATCCCTACTCCCTACCCCTCAGCAACCCTCAGTTTATTTTGTGAGATTAAGAGTCTCTTATGGTTTGTCTTCCTCCTGATCCCATCTTGTTTCATTTTTTCCTTCACTATCCCCCAAGCTCCCCACGCTGCCTCTCAGATTCCTCATATCAGAGAGATCATATGATAATTGTCTTTCCCTAATTCACTTATTTCGCTTAGCATAGTACCCTCTAGTTCCATCCACGTTTTTGCAAATGGCAAGATTTCATTTCTTGTGATAGCTGCATAGTATTCCATTGTGTGTGTGTGTGTATATATATATATACATATATATATATATCACATCACATCTTCTTTATCCATTCATCTGTTGATGGACATCCAGGTTTTTTCCATAGTTTGGCTATTGTGGACATTGCTGCTATAAACATTCAGGTGCACCTGCCCCTTTGGATCACTACGTTTGTATCTTTAGGGTACATACCCAGTAATGCGATTTCTGGGTCGCAGAGTAGCTCTATTTTCAACTTTTTGAGGAACCGCCATGCTGTTTTCCAGAGTGGCTGCACCAGCTTGCATTCCCACCAATAGTGTAGGTGGATTCTCCTTTCTCCGCATCCTCGCCAACATCTGTCATTTCCTGACTTGTTAATTTTAGCCCAAGAATGTTATTTAATAGATGGAAACCTTCTGAGACTGACTTTTTTCACGACGCATAATGCCCTTGAGAACCATCCATCCATCGTCTGTTCCTTTTTATCGCCGAGTAATATTTCATTGTATGGATATACCAGTCCCTCACTGCAGGACATCTGGGTTGTTTCCAGTTCTTGGCTGTTGATTATAGCTCTTTCACAAGAGGGTGGCTAGACCTTCAGAATTCCTGGTGAGCAGCCAGGCTCTACCTCCACTTTCAGTGATGTGCCTGCCCAGATTGGGGGAAGAGCTGCATTCCATGAATTGGTTCTTCTGCCATGGCTCATTCCTACTGATCCTTCAAGTTTTAAGTGGAACATCACCTTTTCTGAAAAGTTTTTGTGTTGGAAACCATCTCCTGGGCCAGGCTCCTGCAGCTCTCCAAAAGCCCTTATGTGTCCTTTGCCTCTGTACCCTCAGCTGTGGCTCAGGACCAGCATGCTCAAAGAGCATTGTTGAATCAGTAGATTGACCGCAAGGCTATCACCATGGTCTGTTCCTTCCTTCCTTCCTTCCTCCCTCCCTTTTTTCCCTTTCCTTCTTTCTTTCTTTCTTTCTTTCTTTCTTTCTTTCTTTCTTTCTTTCTTTCTTTTTTTTTTCTTTTTTTTTTTTTTGTCTTTCTTCACAACTATGGTCATTTTCTAACACAGGCCAGCCCTTCTTGTGATTGCAACATATTCCTGAAACTACAACACAAAGGAGGACGGTCATCACCGGGTGGGCCGTATTCCTCACTCAAACACTGTTGGAACCGTAGTAAAGACAAGGCCACCAGAAGGGCCCTCAGGTAGTTCCAAGGTTTCGCTACTAGAGATAATCCTGTAATGGACATCTTAATATGTAAGGACATTTCTGCATATCTGATCATTTCATCAGAGACAATCCTAAAAGTAGAGTGGCTGGGTCAAAAGGCATCAACTCTTTTCTATTTCTCAGTGCATGCTGCCAAATTGCTTTCCAGAAAGGTAGTTGTGTTAAGTTCCCTATTGCTGCTGTAACAAATGACCAGAGACTTAGTGGCTTAAAATAACACAAATGTATCCTATAGTTCAGGAGGTCAGAAGACTTAGTGGCTTAAAATAACACAAATGTATCCTATGTTCCTTCAGGATGCTCTAGGGAAGAATACTTTTCCTTGTCTTTTGCAGCTTCTAGAAACTGCATTTATCAGCTCCTGGTCTCTTCTTCTGCCTTCAAAGTGAGCAGCATAGCACTTTCAACTCTTTTTCTCTTTCTGACTTCTGCTTCTCTGGACACATTTCCTTCTGTTGTCACATCACCTCTCCAGATAATCTGGGAATCTCCCTCTCTCAAGATCCTTACCTTAATCACATTGGCAATGTCTCCTTTGCCCTGTAAGTTAACAGAGTCAGAGCTTTTTGGACTAAGACAGGTACATCTCTGGGAGGCCATTACTACGTACCCACCTGCCAAGTATTAAAGCACTGAGACTCTTTTTGAGCAAAAGGATCACCTGTAAAGTGAAGAGGCAGAATAAAAAATAGCCATCTACTCTGAGAACACCATTTACTCAAGAATGAAGGATAAGGCGGGCTTTCAATTTTAGCACACACCGTACAGGAAAAATATCATTCTTGAAAATCAGGGATGATTCTGTGAGAAGATTGCCACTGATGCTGACTTTGCACTCAAGCCCAGGAAAGAAAGAACAACCAGTAACCACATGAACTGGTCTGTTAAATCCTATAGACAGGGCAGCATGACCAGGAAGTCCAGCTCGGTTATCTCCTTCATGTAATAACTGTTGTCAAACAGTCCAGCAGTACAAAAATGATTTACTGACGTGTAATTCATGACCTCGCCACTTCCTCTTTCTGCAAAGTTTTTTTCGTCCTAGCCATAACAAATTATGCCCTGTCAACTCCCAAGCACTATGGATATCACCATTTCCCTCTATTTCTCAAGTTAAATGGTCCTCCCAAAAGCACACCTGCTAGCCACAGAGCACAAGCTGGTACAGGACCAATCCTTGCAAACTGTTTGGTTTACCTGCAATGTCTCTTACCCCTTCTTCAGAGAATTTCACTCACCATCTTTCCAAGGAACTACTCCTTCTTCAACAGCAACTGAATAATGCTAGTGGGGGCTGCCCAGCATGGTAGACCATCTCTTCTATCTTTTCCCCCTGCTCTGGACCACGACATGGAACCCATTATCCAAGCTGGGGCAAACATGGCGCCCTGCCCTCTTGGTCTGGGTCGGGGGGTTTGGCCCAAAAATGGACACGAAGTCTTAGCCAAACCAATCTGAGTTCTTTGGCATTGTTTAAACGTTAGCCTAAGGAAACAGGCTTTCTCCTGTGGGTAAGAAGGCTGTAGGTGAGAGCCAGGACGCCATTAGTAGCTAAGTCCCCTGACTTTTGAAGAAGTTGTTCTGAAAGAATGAAGCCAATGTGCAGTGAAAGCCTGAAAGGCAGAAGGGCAGACCCAGAGACAGCCGTGTCTGAGTTCCCAGTTCTGGTTGTTCCTGAGTTCAGCTGCTTCCTGATTCTTCCTTACTATGCCTATGTGAGCCAGCGTATCCCCTCCTTGACTTTCGGTCGCCCACAATGACAAGAGCACTAGGACAAGAACAGGTGGGTGACCCCTTCCTCTTTTTATTTCCTTCTCAATGATAGGCTCTCTTCTGCTGCTGCTGCTGCTTTCTCCCACTCTGGAGAAACATCTTCCAGAGCCACACTTAGTCGGGCGTAAGTGACTGAAGATTTGATGAATGGGCACTTCCAGGCTATTCTTCATTAGGCCTGGAAGCCACGCCCCCCCCCAGCAGCCTCCCCTCCCCTCAGAACAATCCCATCACTATGGTGCCTCGTTTGTTTCAGCACTGGTCTTGGTCTGATCTGCCATCCTACAAGGGCATGTGTTGTGGCAACCAAAGTATGATCGTGTGTGTGTGTGTGTGTGTATGCACATGTTCGTGTGTGTGTTTATGTTCATGTGGCAGGAGACGGGGAGAATGAGGGAGAGGGGGCGTTTGTGAGTGAATGAGTTAGGAGCTCTGTCACTCATATGCATAGGTCAACATGTATAGCTAGGTCAAACTGAGTCCTTCTATCCCATGAGAGGAAAGGAGAAGGAGGGAGAAAAATCCTAGAGCAGGTTGGCAAGCAACAGGCATTGCATCTGAGGTGTCCTGGCAAAAGCACCACTTTCTTGGATGGGGCGTACCACCCTCTAAACTAAGGGTGACTCACTGGCTTGATGTGGTGACTTTCCATCAGCCCCACTGCGTTTATCTTCAGCATCTTCTAGAACACAGCCTCCAACATTAACGATCCCACTGATGTGTAGCCCATAGCAAATTTGTGCTCTAGACCTCTAGGCCTCTTCTGTAGTGCTCAGTAAGTATTTCTGGAATCCAATCCTACTTAACCCTGAGACTAGATCGGTAATCCCAGGAGCATACAGTTCTCTGCTTCTCCATCTCCTTGAGGTGGCTGTGGCTTCTGTTGGCTTAGGGGAAGGAGACTCCATGCTTCTTATTCAATACTTTCTGTTGTTCTTGTTATAGAAAACGCTGGGGTCATTTTATTATCTCTTTGAATAATGTGCATCCAAAGAAATCCAAGCTCCCATCTTGATGTTTAAGCCAAAACTGGTTCACAAGTGTGGGCTGGCCCAGACGATCCATCCCTTGTACACATGAAGTATACAATATTCTTGCTCTACCAAGCATTTATTTAAAAGATTTTATTTATCTGACAGAGAGAGACCCAGTGAGAGAGGGAACACAAGCAGAGGGAGTGAGAGAGGGAGAAGCAGGCTCCCCGCTGAGCAGAAAGCCCAATGCGAGCTTGATCCCAGAACCCTGGAATCCTGACCTGAGCCAAAGGCAGACACTTAACAACCGAGCCACCCAGGCACCCCTCCAACAAGCATTTAGAGGAGGAGAGGCCTTTCCTGTCTTTTGTTTTTGTTGTTCATGGGGAGCACATTCTGACCTTTAGGTGGCCTTCTGTGCTTCATGCCTATGTGGAGACCACAAATTCTATGGATGAGTGGGTGGGTAAAAAGAGCCCTTCGGCAGTTTGTCAAGATAAGTGTATGGCACTTCTTTAAAAAGAATAGGGCAGTGGGAAGCCACCACCCATATTCATTGCAAGCTGGGAAGGGTCAGGGATCTCAGTCTCAGAAAAGCAGAGGGAGCGTGGTCAGCCAAGGGGAGACAGGCGGCTGGACCAATCGGGGCCCAAGCAGGTCCCCTGAGTCACCCATGATGGGCACAGCTCAGCGCTGCTGTCAGCTCCCTGCCCAGGGGAAGTGGGGCCCAAACAGCACACTGAGTCATATTTATTGAAGAGACCACAGGAACAAAAGCTGTACACAGGAACCTCTGCGGGGGATGACATTCACACTGCTTTTACCACTCCATTAACAGCGTTTCTCTTTCCTCTAGTACATGGGCTACGTGGGATGTGGGTTAAGAAAATCAAACACGGGTTCCATTTTCACATTATCCTTCAGCAGGCGGTTTTAACTCTCTAGAACCAGGTGTGTTTTGAGAGACTGGCTTACAACTGACATTTTATTTTTAGCATTCCCCAGAGAATAGGTCTAGGTTTAATTAAGAGAATAGTGTTCATGAAATCATCCTGGAAATTGTAAAATACTGATCATGTAGAGTTAAGTGTTAAATGGTGAAGACTGATAAGCAGCATGATTGCATTCTTACTGCAAGAGATCTTTTCCGAAACCTGGTCCTAGCCTCGGACACCATGTCCAGGGGACAAGCAGAGGACAAAGAACCAATGGATCTGGGAGTGAGGCAAGTTCTGTCTCTCTGTGGCTTCAGGACCTTAGGCAAGTCACGTTCCTGTTTTCTTATGGCATATTTTTACTTGAAAAGGAAAAGAAACAATCAAGAAAATAACAACCACCACATGTCCACAATTCCAAATCAACCACTGTTAACAGGTTGCAGATTGTTTTCTCATTTGTTAACCAACTGGTTTGACTGAGCGATAGCTGAGGTCCCTCTGGCTTAACATTCTCTGATTCTGTGACTAGTTAGTCCATGGGTCCAGACATACCGTAGATCAAATCTGCCTCCCAGTGTTCCCCCACCAAACACCTATGTTTTTAAGAAGTTGGTGATGTGCTTAACCATGGACACTTGTCTTAGAGCTGACCTCTTGCAACTTCATTATGAAGCAGGAATTTCCAACTTTTTAACAGATAATAAAAGGCTCTATTCATCTTTCCCTGGAACTCATGGGATTGGAGGATGGGTAACAGCGGAGTGAAGGTGCACCCTTCTCCCCACAGGGCACAGGAAATAGATCTTCTAAGCAAAGCCAGAGCCTTGAGAGCTACATCGGCCATCTTTCCTGTTGGCATCCCCTTTAGAGGGAGACCTTCTAATGGCCTAGAGGAGTCTCACTGAAAGCAGTGCCAATGTGTATGAACGGTTTCATAACTGTAACAGTAACATCCGAACTTTATTTGTTGGTCACACTTTCACTTAGTGTACTTGTGAAGTCTTAACCTTACACACTCCAATAGCTCTTGCTTCAGCTATCCTCTGTTTGCAAATCCAGCTCTTTTCCAGGCCACCATTAAACACACACGCACCATTGACGTACCCATGACATAAAGTTCAAACACCTACACCAGTGATTGCTTCCCCAGCACCTCTATCACGCCTTGGGCAAGTTCTGACTCACTTGTTTTCTTTACTGAAAGGACAGAGCTATATACATTCCCAAGTCAGAACTAGAAGAAGGCTCTAGAACATTCCTGGGCTGGGGTTTTTGACAAGGTGCTGAGCAGCCATCTTGGTCATAGGGCCCCAGGGATAAGGGAGTGGCAATATTAGGGCAATGTATTCTTACAGCCATAAGACACATAGTCTCTCTGAAAAAGGATTATGTTCTGTCCACTGAGAACTTTGGAGGGCAAGTGACTGTCATATTTCAGTTTGCTACAATTTTAGGACATCAAGGGGGTTTTAGACATTTTGAAATTGAACTCCTTCCTTTTATAGGGGAAGAAATAGAACCAGTTTTGTCCAAGATAATTCTCTCTCTTTTTTTTTTAAGATTTTATTTATCTCTTTGACAGAGAGAGACACAGCGAGAGAGGGAAGTTAAGCAAGGGGAATAGTAGAGGGAGAAGCAGGTTCCCTGCAGGGGGCTTGATCCCAGGACCCTGGGATCATGACCCGAGCCGAAGGCAGACGCTTAACCAAATGAGCCACCCAGGCACCCCCAAGGTAATTTTTATGCCTATGATTTGTAAACCACCTCGAAATGTGTAAAAGATACTGACACATAGTTTCTACTTTGAGCTTTACCACAACTCTGTGCATTAGACAGAGCCGGGGTTCCTAGCTCTATTTTACAGGTGAACAAAAGAAACTTTAGGTCTGTGGAGTGCAGGACCCAAGATCAGAGGTACTGAGTGCCTAGTCTTCTTGTCACTGCAGGCCACTGCTTCTTGAGAATCTAACGGGCACCCTGGTTCTCACTTGAGGAAGAAGCAGGTCTAGAAGGAAGAATGAAGTTAGACTGTAGACCTAGAAGGCTCCTAGAAGCATTCCATCTACATGTTACGCATCTCATTGGGTTTTTTCTATTGGTTATTCATGTAATTGCCATAATCACCCAGTGAGGCAAATATTCCAGTCCCCATAGGAAATACTTAGATGAAAGAAACTTTCCCTAGATCCCATTAAAAAAAAAAAAATAGGGATCTGGGATATATGACTTCAGACTACAGACTTTCTCACCTTCTCTACCGTTTCGTGTTCTGTGACACCCGGGGATTCCAAGTCACAATCATACAGTTTCTGGTCAGGACACCAGTTGAGAGCAGGAGGTGGGCCTCAGTCCACTTGTGTGGCCTGTGGCCCAGTGGTCTGTGGCTGGGATGAAAGGAATGGAAAGGACTGAGGTGAGGCAGAGACATGGCCCATCTGAGGAGCTGGCGCTGTCCAGCAGCACAGAGGAGCATCTGAAAGGCCGAGGGCCCAGGAACTGGGAGAACAAGAGGGCAAAGTGGGGAGGGGTGGGCAGGACAGTGCCAGAACACCAAAGAACAACCCTCAAATGGAAGAGACTGCAGGGAAGGTAGCGGCTGGGAGGATGCAGGCTTGGTGCAGGGCAGGGCTGCGTGGGAGCAGAGAGGATTCTGCAAGCTGCCCTGCCTGCATCACAGGCATCCTGAGAACAAGTGCAAGCAGAGAGATCCGGCCCTTCCAGAACCACCTACCCAGCCGCCCCCACGAAGACATTACCCAATGCCAAGTAAAAGCTAAGCAGCAACCAATTTGGGCCCCCAGATGATGAGCCAATATCTCTGCAGCATCATGCTGGCCACCCCTGACAGTTACCCTCCTTGGTGGCAGAAAGAAGCCAGGGAACTGTTTGTATTGTCTACAGTGCTCCACGGACAGTGCTGGGAGGTGTGATCACACTTCCCTTCCCCGTTGCTAAGCAACAGCATTAAGCCAATGTACGAGGCTGAAGCTCTGGGAGGTGTGTGTGGCGGAGTGTGTGCGTGGCGCACTTGCGAAGAGCTGTGGAGTGGAGTGGAAAGAAACGCAGCTTTGTTGATTTTGTTTGGACTGAGACACCTCAGCAGGTGAGGTTAAGAAGAACCCCGTCCTGCAGAGGGAACAAGGAGGAGACAGCAGTATTCCCGAACTGTGGGGAGAAAGGGAGGAAACAGCTGAGTATTTACAACAGCGGAAGAGGATCAAGTTTGGTTTCAAACTGTTCCCCAGGAACAGTACCTGGGAGTACACAGGTTTCAGGCATCTATCTAGTTTTACTAGTTTCCAACTTCCGGGATATTGCGGGCTTCCCCCTCCCCGCCCTTATGCTACTCAGGGCTCATTTTATCTAGAGATAATTTGATTTATCTGGAGATCATTTTATCTGAAATGAAAGGGAAATCGCCTTTGGTGTGTGTGTGTGACACCTGGGGCCTTTCTAGGTCCACATTGCTAGGTGGAATGCTATCGAAGCAAGCAGAAGGGGCTCGCTTGGGAGAAAGGAAGTTCTCCATCTCTGTGGGGGTCTAAACTAGACTGGAAAACAAGGCAGCAAGAAAGCTGCCTGGAAGAATGACCTCAAAAGAGAAGGAGGATGAAGCAGGGCAAGAGACAGTGGGAACAAAGGCATGAAAGATGAAAGTAAAGGGAGGGTTCTGAGAAGATGAGGTAAAATCAGCTTTACTACATGATGATATGATAGAATGTTATGGGCTGAGTGGTGTTCCCCCCAAATCCATATGCTGATGTCCTAACTCCCACTACCTCAAAATGTGACTGGATTTGGAGGCACATAAAGTAAAGTTATTAGGGTGAACCCTAGTCTAATATGACTAGTGACCTTACAAGGAGAGGAAATGAGCACAGACATGAAGAGAGCACATGAGAACATGTGAGAAGAGGGCCATCTACAAGCCAAGGAGAGAGGCCTTTGAAGAGGCCAACCTCGTCCACACTTTGATCTTGGACTTCCGGCCTCCAGAACGGTGAGAAAAATAAATGTCTGCTGTTGAAGTCACCAGTCGGTGGTATTTGTTACAGCAGCCTGAGCGGAGGAACACAAGAAAAATGAGAACCAAGGCGGGGGGTTGGGGGGAGACCAGAGACACAATGCAGAGGAATCCTAGAACTACAAGGGCCAAGCTGAGGAACTCAAACTTCAAGGCATCTGTAGATGGATTTTACATAGTAATTTTGACTAGCAAAATCTTTCTCAACAAAAGGCCCATCTGGAGAGGGGAGAGATAGGAGCCCATGGTGATGAAGAAGGTAGGGACTGCAGCTGAGGGGCCTAGTTTCTTGTGGAATGTTATGTCTACTGCTGGCCGTGACATTTGAAGATGGTGACAAAAACCACTGATGGAGAAGTAGAGGGCCAGAGGGGCAGAGCACCTGAAAACCATGTCACGCAAGGAAGAGGGAACACTGGTCTTTATGTTGAGCCGGGATCAGAAAATAATGGTTAGGTGGTCCCTCTCTCAGGGCTATCATACTGAAAACCAGTCATTATTCTGGGCTATTCCAGAAGGCATTTCTAGCATCAGTGGATGAGTTTCTGACAGGATTCAAAGCTCAGCTCAGTGAAAGGAAGAACCTTTTGGCAATTAAAGTTTTCCAACAATGATCGGTTCTCCATGCAAGACATGGTTCACAGGTGCCCAAAGAAGACCTTTCTCCATAAGGAGTTTGGACTAGATCACTTCTGGTGTCCACCCTCTCCTCCTTTCCCAAGTCATTCTCTGTTCATGAGGTGTATCTGATCCTTTGGGACACTCCACTTTTCTGTGACTCACGGGGACTTCCCATTCACTCTTCCGTTACTCAAGCAGCAAGGTCAGTAGAGAGCAAGTAGTTCTATGAGAATAGAATAAAAATAAGGATCCACAGAACCTCTTTCTTGGGTTCTTTCTTCCCCATCTGCAAATGCAAACGACCTGCAGCACCTGCCACAGTCTTGAACAGCCACACTTGTTGCTGAACCAAGTTCTCCTCTGCTTCTGGACTGTAGTGAGTCCTTAATGGCACGTTTAATAGATTTTTAAAGATGACTTACCACATGCCAGAGACCGCCTGCGCCACTGGCTAGGGTTGAGAGCGGGGAAGACTATCTCACAGGGCTCACTGAGAGGTGGGAGGAGGAGGGCGCCCACTGTCACCCACGTGGTATGCTGGGACAGCAGCAAGAACAGGAGCCCTCACTCCCACTACAGGCAAGAGCGGATCAGGAAGGCCTCACAAAGGTCGAGCACTGAATGCTGAGGAGGGTCTCAGGGGAAGAACAAAAACATGAAGAGGCAAGAGGGAAGGAAGAACCTCTGAGTGGAAAAACACAGCTCTCTTGGCAAAGGTGTGAGAGACGAACCTCATTTTCGGGGGAGAGGAGTCTGGACACCTTGCAGCCATTGGTATGAGCCTCTCCTGGTTCTCCAACTTGGTTCCTGGAACCCAGACCCCTCACCGTGCCCCCAGGCTCACGAGCTCCCAGTCTCCTCCACGGGACCAGGGGATGGGTTTCTACTTGACTCATCTTCCCACATGTGTGTCAACCCTGTCATAGGTTCTGATTGTTTTTCACGGCTAAAGCTACTGCGTGTGATAGAATCTGTCCACCTCTCCTCGTTGGGTCAGAAAGTGAGGTCTGCAGTTTGGAAAGCAACGGATTCCCTTACAAGCAGTAAAAAACCCAGCCCTGGCACAGTTTGCCTTTGCAGGGAAATGGGAGTCTGTTCCCATAGACCTTGTATTCCAAGCCATCCAAACCCTCATGCAGAACAGCCTCAGTCCCCTCAGTGGTAGGCAGCTCTCCACTTTCTCCACACTACTCAATTTCAGGCTTACCCTGATATCAACACGGGCAATCCTATCCCCAGGAGGGAGTCTCTTTCCTGAAACACGTGTGGAAGATGATGGGGGTTTCTATTCCCTTAGGAAGATGATGGGGTTTCTATTCCCCAGAATTCCTCCAGGAAGAACACTGTATTTGGTTAGGACTATGTCTGCTATGTTCTGAATGTATGTGTTCTTCCCCAAATTCATGTGTGGAAATACTAAGCCCCAAGGAGATGGTATCACCCTGAGGAGGTGATTCAGTCATGACGGCGGAGCTCTTATGAATGGGGTTACTATCCTTATAAAAGAGACCCCCCCCCCTTCAGAGTCCCTCTCTCCTTCTACCATATGAGGACACAGCCCGAGAAGACTGGCCATGAACCAGGAAGTGAGTCCTCACCAGACACTGAATCTGCCGGTGCCTGGATCTTGGACTTTCGGCTGCCAGAACCGTGAGGAATACAATTCTGTTGTTTTTAAGTCACCCAGTCTCTGGTATTTGGTCAGCATAGCCCAAGTGAGCCAAGCTAATACTCTGGTGACAAGCAATGAGGCTCCAAGAGCCCAGGAAGGTATTTGCTCATTGTTTTGGAAAAGGAAGGGGAAAAGGACAGGAAGCAGGATGGAGAGGAGACCAGAGGAAAAGTGGAATGCTGCAGGATTGGACCCTCTTCATAACACTCTTCTTCCCCCCTCCATTTCTGCCATGAACGTTCTGTGGGGTTAGACTTCTCAGGGTAATTGGTGAAGGAGCTGAGTTGTGTGCCTTGGGGTGACGTGATCAAGCAAGATCTGGCAGCACAAGGAAGGGAGTGTAGAATCTGGCCCTAGCTTGGCACAGGACCTTGGGCCACTTGCCACGGGCTGTGGAGTGGGGTCCTGGCCAAGCCTGACTAGAAGGCAAGGGGGCAGGGGCCCCATGTGAAATTGCAGTTAACATATACTTCTGTCCTGATAATAGCTGGTGAATGTACTGAGTGCTCATTATGTGCGAGGCACCAATGCCAAGTGCTTTATATACATGAATATACAATCTCTTTGTAATCGTGACGGTGGT